>NC_085847.1:10890962-11084792 GCF_035594765.1 Anolis carolinensis
AATATACTCATGAAGCCAGAAGGTGGAGAATGTTAAATAGCCTCTACTGTCTGTCTGTATATGTGGTATGTCTGATAATAGCATTGAATGCTGTTCTGTTCTGTCCTGTCTGTCCAAACAGCATTGAATGTTTGCCGTGTACATGTACTGTGATCCGCCCTGAGTGCTCTTGCGGAGATAGGGCAGAATATAAATAAAGTGTTATTATTATGTTATTATGGCACACAGCAAACAGAGGAATTGATCAGCAACTGAACATACCATGATTTATAGGCATTGTAGGAACTGGGATGTATAGTTCACCTGTAATCTAAGAGTTGTAGTTCACCGTTATCCAGGGAACACTAAACCCATCCGACAACAGATCTGGACCAAACTTAAGTAATATTACCTAACGGATATTACCAAACTTCCTAAAACAAACAAATAACCCCCGGTCCCCAAGTTAGTATAAGAATAAAGTTTGGGGTGGGGGTTGCTGGGGAAAATACCCATTTCAAAGCAAAGCAAAAGCCTTCGAGGAAGCCCTTATTTACATTACAGAAGCATTCTGTCATTTTATTTCCTGGTGCAGATGAATTTATCTTTTTTTTTAATGCCGACTATCAAAGACAGTCGAAATTACACTTCCTTTCATAGCCCAGTTCTTTTGATAATTGCTCTTTTAACTGTCTCTTGCTTACAGATGTTATCTCATTCCCAGGAAGAGTAGCTACGATCGCATCCTACACAGATGCCATGATAGTGCCTTTTTTTTTTCTTTTTCAAGTGGAAACTGCTTGACCTGATAATGTCTCTGCCCTAAAGACTCCGGGAGCTGAAACAGAATTCAGACTTGAAAGTGAAAAATGTATGATTATGGTGGCAGATGCAGAGCTAATTTGGGGCTGGGTTCCCTTTGAGGTATTTCTTTGTGACAGCTGTTTACGTTTTTTTTAAAAAATTCTTCAAGTGAGAATGAGAATATGGCCTCATTTGAATCCATTAGCTCAGTGTTTCTCAACCTGGGGGTCGGGACCCCTGAGCTATTAGATTGTAGGTGAACTATAAATCCCAGCAGCTACAACTCCCAAATGTCAAGGTATCTTTTCCCCAAACTCCACCAGTGTTCACGTTTGGGCATATTGAGTATTTGTGCCATGTTTAGTCCAGATCCATCATTTCTTAGAGTCCACGGGGCTCTCTGGATGTAGGTGAGTCCCAGTGTTCATTTTTGGCAAGCTCAGAATCAGAACTCCAGCTCTGCGTTTTTATTTTTCTTTCAAAGCTTCCTTCCTATATATATATATATATATATAAGAAGCCTTTCCCAGTCAGAAGTAAAGACGTCGCCTCTGAATTTTTGATAAATAATTTACGTGAACTGCCTGCCACTCAGGCACTCAAAAGAAATGACAGAATCAAAGCAGATGCTTCTCTCATCAAAGACACGGGGAAAACAGAAGCGTTTTGTACCAGTTAGTTGCTTCAACTCGAATTCTTCGCTGTTTTGTGTGTCTTCTTCTCCCAGTGGACTAGTTTATAAAAAAATGTCATGCATGCACTTGTATGTCAAACTGAGTGCTGAGTTTATGAAAACTGCAATACGGGTATCATTGCAACAGATAACGAATCCAAAGACTGAGTCTTGATCTGTATTTTGGAAAATATTTCTACTTTTCCTGCCAAAACTGAGTTACTATAGGGAACGTGAAACTGCACTATAATGGTCAGAATCATAAAGAGAGACCACAAGGGCCAACCACGCAGAAACACACAGTTAAAGTACTCCCAACAGATGGCCATCCTACTGTACTCTAGCCTTGAGGTCACCCTTTTTCACCCAGTGCTACAAAGTTCAATAGTCCATAAATGCAAAGTACGTGGAATCCAGGAAATCAAGATCCTAGGCATAAATCCATAAGCATGCAAACAGTAGCTTTTCCATCGCAAAACTCTTACAGGAACATCGGGAAACACAGGAACAAAGGCAAACACAGAAACAACGGCAAACACAGGAGATGAGATTCATGAGTGTGAGAGCTGATCCAGGAACTTGATACTTTGGCAATGTTGTCTGGTCTAAAGACTCAAAGAAAACATCACTTAATTTAAGCTCAAGCCCTACCAAGAAGCCATGAAATCGTCTCTTTGACACCTGGGCCTGAAAGACTTCTCACAGAATTTCAAGGACTGATATCGCAAACTCTACTGACATCCGCTTTAGTCACGGTGAATGAATGCCTCTGTTCTTTGCCTTCATCCCATCTATGTCTTATTTGGTTCTTTGGGGAGCTTGACACACCGGGTTTCCGAACCCACAGAGCTGAAATCACTCAACAAGGGACACACAACTTCCAATACTTTGCTGCGGCCTCTCAGAATCTGTTGCCTGGGCCATTGCCTCATTCTGTGTCCGTGTAACCAAAACGTTGACTCCCTGTGACAATGTACCAAGACTGGCCATTTGTTTATTTATATTCTCATATGAAACGAGAAATGCAATGATGGACTCTGGTCAAGCCCACCATTCATTGTTAGTCACTTCTCAGAAATCAATAAAAGGCTTTCGATCAATATTTAAGGGGTTTTTTGTGTTCAAACATGCACATGGATCCACGTGCTTATTACTTGTACTATTACTTGCAAAGAGACAAAGATGGGCATTTCATGTAGTTTTTTCATGTAGGCCCATTCTCTTTGTTAAAGCACGCAATCTAGCATAAAAACCCAAAAGCCTTCTCATTCAGGCACACCCACTAGGAAGGAATAAAGCTAAAAGAGGCACCACCAGTCACCCTGGGGCTTCAGCTGAGAATAAAAAGAGAGAAAAACTGCATTAAACAGATGAGTCATACCTAAGGTTTCAACCAGGTGCTTCGTAACTAACTTCATTCATACTAGAATAAGTTCCGAGTTATGGTTAGTCTTAGCACAACTGGTAACCAAGGTTGGCTGCCTTGCATGAACTGACAGTTATTTCAACTCTAATGGTTGGTTTGATGGTTGATTTATTTTTGTTATAATGTTCCTGTTTTTCTGTTATTGTTTTTGCACTTACTATGTACCATGTATGTACTTAGTGTGTTCATATTTAATATTTTAACTATGTTGATTGCGCCCGTCCCCATGTATGCTTGTCCCTTCGGGGAGATGGAGGCGGGGTACAAAAATAAAATTATTATTATCATTATTATTATTATTGACACAAAGACATACGATGACACAGTAAACGAGATATATGCTGGATTTCGTATCAGAGAATCACAAGTCGAACAATTCCCAAGCGTTTAGGACTGTGTGATGCAATATTATTATTATTATTATTATTATTATTATTATTATTATTATTGACACAAAGACATAGTATGACACAATAAACGAGATAGATATGCTGGATTTCGTATCACAAAATCACAAGTCAAACACTTCCCAAGTGTCTAGGACTGTGTGATGATGATGATGATGATGATGATGATGATGATGATAATGATTATTATTATTATTATTATTATTATTATTATTAAAAATGCACCTCTGACGACTCCTCCCGCTTTCGAAATTACTTTCTAATGGCCTCTTTTAAACACACACGGGAATCTATACAACTCCTCCAAAGCCACACAAACTGTTTTTCTCCATGCAAACTTTGGTGCCGGAGCCCCCATTTAAATGCGGCACAATGTGGTTTTCCGGAGACTTCAGCCCACAAAAAAAAAAAACGATCACAATACGAAAGTATGGAGACCAAGTTGACCGCCTTGGCCTTCGGTCCTTTTCATTTTGGAGTTTTGTGAATCGTAGTTATTTTTTCCCTGGTGGGTCTTTTTTTTTTTTTTTTTGCATTCGAAAAAAAAAGAAGACGATGATACTGTGTCTTTAAATTGAGATTAGCCGAATCTTCGGCAGAGAAAAGGCCAATGCAGGGTGGAAGGGAAGGAGTTTAATCTAATTTGGTTGGAGGGTGTCTGTCATTGGTGTTGTGTTCAGGACTGTGGGAATAGGGGAAAGGAACAGGCCGGCTGAATGCCTTCTCCTCCGCCAGAATCAGTGGGGAGTCCCTGAGCCGCCAGTGATCCGAAGCCAGGCCATGAAAAGAGGATTAAGGACCATGTTCTGATTTGCAATTCACACTAAGGCACCCCGTTGAACCTTTGGTAATATTTCAAACCCCATTCCAGGGAAAGCACCCTTTGGAAGAAGGGAAAAAAAAACAGAGTAAAATAATACCCTGGCCACACTGTAACAAGAGCAGCACTACAATCATTCAGCTGGTTATTGTGTTTCTATATACTTTATTTTTGGTTATTGTTACGTGCACGCAAGTGTGCTTGAACGTTTGTAACCAGGCATTGTGTTTCCTTATTTTGGAAACAAAACGACGAAAACTTCAATGTGTTGTGTATACAATTGGTGAGTTTCTTCTCTGCACACATATAGACCCTGTTGATTCGCCTTAACAGATTTAGTTGTATTATATGAAGCAAAACAAACTTTATTTCAAGATCCCAAGAAATACTAACCTTGTGAAAAGTTGTAATTGAAATGAGACATGCTGGAAAGAAAACCCAGATTCTAGATCATTAATAATAAATAATAATAATAATATTTATTATTATTATTATTATTATTATTATTATTATTATTATTATTATTACAGTAGAGTCTCACTTATCCAACATAAACGGGCCGGCAGAATGTTGGATAAGCAAATATGTTGGATAATAAGGAGGAATGAAGGAAAAGCCTATTAAACATCAAATTAGGTTATGATTTGACAAATTAAGCACCAAAACATCATGTTATACAACAAATTTGACCGAAAAAGTAGTTCAGTAATCAGTAATGCTATGTAGTAATTACTGTATTTACGAATTTAGCACCAAAATATCACGATGTATTGAAAACATTGACTACAAAAATGTTGGGTAATCCAGAACGTTGGATAAGTGAGTGTTGGATAAGTGAGACTTTACTGTATTAAGAATTATATTATTAATATTAGTAAAGGTAAAGGTTTCTCCTAACATTAAGTCTAGTCGTGTCCAACTCTGGGTGTTGGTGCTCATCTCCATTTCTAAGCCGAAGAGCCGGCGTTGTCCATAGACACCTCCAAGGTCATGTGGCCATTGGCATGACTGCATGGAGCGCCGTTACCTTCCCACCGGAGCAGTACCTATTGATCTACTCACATTTGCATGTTTTTGAACTGCTAGGTTGGCAGAAGCTGGGGCTAACAGCGGGTGCTCACTCTGCTCCCCAGATTGAAACCTGTGACCTTTCGGTCTGCATGTTTTCAAACTGCTAGGTTGGCAGAAGATTATTAATATTATTAATGATAATAATTAATAATTTATTATTAATAATAACTATACTAATAATAATACTATACTATGTTGTTGTGTCAATAATAATAATAATAATGTTATTTATAGACCGCCCTCTATAGACACACACACACATACACACACACACACTCACAACCTCTGAGGATGCCTGCCATGGATGTGGGCGAAACGTCAGGAGAGAATACTTCTGGAACATAACCAGACAGCCCGGAAAACATACAACAACCCTATGTATATTGTGTTTTTATACTATCAACTAAGGCAGTATATTGGAAAATACAATCACACAGCCGATTCTTGCGTCTAGTATACAACAGCAAACAACATTTTTAATGCCATATAAATACAGGGAGGGAGGGGTCGGTGATGCCGGGAATCCCCAAATATTTGGTGCTTTGTTTTTCTAGTTCAATAGAACAGTTTGCAGATTCTATATTTCCTCGCAAAGTGTGTGTGTGTGTCGCTTCAAAACTGTGGGGTGTGTTAACTGCCTTTGATCTTTGGGAACAGAATGATTGAAAATCTTTTGAAACCAATGATTTCGGATCCTGCCAAAGTGCTCACAAGAAGCATCACTGGGGTTTGGGGTTTCCTTTAATCACATGTGACCAAACAGGAAAGGCCAAACTTGGCGACTTGGAATTTTCATCGAATGTTGCATGGATAGCAGAGCGATACTTTGATTTCCACCATTATCCATATCAAAGTTTTTTCGTGCTCTTTCACTGCTGTCGATTACACCGTTAAACTTGGCTGTGTTCTCTTCCTTTCTTGTCTCGCTGCCTTTATATATATATATATATATATATATATATATATATATATATATATATATACACACACACACACATACATACACACACACACACACACACACACATATACATACATACACACACACACACACACACACACACACACACACACACACACACGGGTTGAATGAAAAGTAATGCCTCCACCTTCGTAACTCCTCAACAGATGACAGTCCTGGTGTGCGGCAGGTACTGGCTTGTTCATGAGACTCTCCTCTACAGTTCCATTTGGCGGGAAGCCTTAGCATTGAACGGTTGTGTTGTTAAAGTGCAAAGTATGGAACCCTGCGCAGACGGAGAAGCCTTAGCATTGAACGGTTGTGTTGTTAAAGTGTGAAGTATGGAACCCTGCGCAGACGGAGAAGCCTTAGCATTGAACGGTTGTGTTGTTAAAGTGTGAAGTATGGAACCCTGCGCAGACGGGGAAGCCTTAGCATTGAACGGTTGTGTTGTTAAAGTGTGAAGTATGGAACCCTGCGCAGACGGGGAAGCCTTAGCATTGAACGGTTGTGTTGTTAAAGTGTGAAGTATGGAACCCTGCGCAGACGGGGAAGCCTTAGCATTGAACGGTTGTGTTGTTAAAGTCCGAAGTAGGGAACCCTGCGCAGACCGGGAAGCCTTAGCATTGAACGGTTGTGTTGTTAAAGTGTGAAGTATGGAACCCTGCGCAGACGGGGAAGCCTTAGCATTGAACGGTTGTGTTGTTAAAGTGTGAAGTATGGAACCCTGCGCAGACGGGGAAGCCTTAGCATTGAACGGTTGTGTTGTTAAAGTCCGAAGTAGGGAACCCTGCGCAGACCGGGAAGCCTTAGCATTGAACGGTTGTGTTGTTAAAGTGTGAAGTATGGAACCCTGCGCAGACGGGGAAGCCTTAGCATTGAACGGTTGTGTTGTTAAAGTGTGAAGTATGGAACCCTGCGCAGACGGGGAAGCCTTAGCATTGAACGGTTGTGTTGTTAAAGTCCGAAGTAGGGAACCCTGCGCAGACCGGGAAGCCTTAGCATTGAACGGTTGTGTTGTTAAAGTGTGAAGTATGGAACCCTGCGCAGACGGGGAAGCCTTAGCATTGAACGGTTGTGTTGTTAAAGTGTGAAGTATGGAACCCTGCGCAGACGGGGAAGCCTTAGCATTGAACGGTTGTGTTGTTAAAGTCCGAAGTAGGGAACCCTGCGCAGACCGGGAAGCCTTAGCATTGAACGGTTGTGTTGTTGAAGTGCGAAGTATGGAACCCTGCACAGATGGTTGGTCAATGCGACTTAAGCAACATACAGTCATTGAATTCTTGACGGAAGAATGTGTCACCCCAAAGGAGATTCATCAGAGAATGCAAGCTGTTTATGGTGATTGTATTGATGTGAGTCCTGTGCGTCGTTGGCGAATAAGTTTAAAGATGTTGAGACGGGAACATCTGACTTGCATGACAAACAAAGAGTTGGACGTCCTGTGACAGCAACCACCGAGTTTCACAAGCAAAAGTTTGACAGATTGATTCAGGACGATCGTTGTATCACTCAGAAAGAAATTTCAAGCATAATCGACATTTCACAAGTACGTGTGGGTCACATTATTGCTTTGCTTGGCCATCGGATGTTGAGAGAACTGTGAGACGCTGGCTGCAGAAACTGAGTGTCGACTTCTTCTATGACGGCTTCAGAAAACTTGTTCATCGTTGGCAGAAATGTATCCAATTGTCTGGTGATTTTGTGGAAAAGTGAATAGTGGTCATTAAAGAACACATTCTAAGGATTATTTCTGCGTTTGATTTATTAAAATAGCAAAGGTAAAGGTTTCCCCTGATGTTAAGTCCAGTCGTGTCCGACTCTGGGGGTTGGAGCTCATCTCCATTTCTAAGCCGAAGAGCCGGCGTTGTCCATAGACACCTCCAAGGTCATGTGGCCACAGGCATGACTGCATGGAGCGCCGTTACCTTCCCGCCAGACCTATTGATCTACTCACATTTGCATGTTTTCGAACTGCTAGGTTGGCAGAAGTTGGAGCTAACAGCGGGAGCTCACTCTGCTCCCCGGATTCGAACCTGGGTCCTTTCGGTCTGCAGGTTCAGAAGCTCAGTGCTTTAACACACTGCGCCACCGGAGGCTCCTTTTATTAAAATATTCCCATCCAAACCCAAGTAACGAAGGTGGAGGCATTACTTTTCATTCAACCCTCTTATATTCTATGTGAGATTTAGCCACACTTCCCAGTTACGATGCATAATATTCCTTCCTTTTAAACATCTTTCACTTGCAATATTGTGTTTATATGCCCGACCCCTTTCATCTCTAGTGATTGATATTTTATTATTATTATTTGTTTGTTCTGATTTTATGTGTTTTAATGTATTTTTTAAAATGTTTAAATTGTTTATTAATTTTTATTGAAGTTATTATTGTTTTTATTTTGATATTCGTTTTATTGTTCTACTCTGTTTTGTTTTGGGCATTGCCCCATGTTAGCCGCCCCGAGTCCCTTCAGGGAGATGGTGGCGGGATAGAAAAATAAAGTATTATTATTGACACAACGACATTGTATGACACAGCAAACAAGATAGATATGCTGGATTTCATATCACAAAATCACAAGTCGAACACTTCCCAAGTGTCTAGGACTGTGTGATGTATTTTCAGATGATGCGTGCAGATCCCAGTAAGGTGGCCTTTTGCAGTTGGCAGATCGTAATTTTGTCAATGTCTATTGTCTCCAAAGTATTATTATTATTATTATTAAGGAAGAGAACATTGAACATTGCTGCTTCTCTTGATTCGAGAGCAGCAGCGGAGCAAAACATCGCCGTGGCCTGAGTTGGCACGTTATTGGAAATCCCGTTTAATTAGAAAGTTTCATTAAACCAAAAAAAAAAAGATAAATAAATCTTTGCTCCGAATTTGGAGTGGCCTAATAAGATTTCCATTAATTTAAAGATATCGCTATTCCCACAACGGGCCCGATGCGTTCTCCCTCCCCCCCACTACCCTTTCATCCATGGTTAAATATGTAAATAAAATGTCTAAAGTCATTCTTCAAAGAAGACAAAAGGGAAAAAAGAGCGGAGGGGAAAGACAGGCATAAAATTCTTTCCCAGTTCTCCATAACATTTGCCAGAGGGGGGCCAGAGACCAGCCAGGGCCTATCAGCAGGGGTGCTTGCCTGCTCCATACAAATCCCACACGCAGGGGGTGGGGAGAAAAAAAATTAAAAAATAAAATATCTTTTCAGCTGCAGCCATCAAAAGGCTCTTTTGATTTATTAGTTACAGAGTTCCTTTCCAGTTGCTGATTTCTCATAGTCTCTCTCTTTTTTTCCCTTTCTCCTTCTCTCTTTCTCTCTCCCAGTTCCTAGATTGTTCTGTGTTTTTAGATCCTCCCGACCGCTCTCAAAAAGGCAACAATACTCTGTGAAAGAGAGAGTTGTTTGTGCTCTATTTCCCTCTCCCGAAAACTGTCGAAATGGGAGGGCTGAGAGTGAAAGCCGTGATAAACAACTCACAAGAATAGCCTCCTTTAGTGTGATCAAGATCAGTTCAAAGACAGGACTCCGGCATGGGCTGCTATTATTATTATTATTATTTTATTATGACAAGATAGATATGCTGGATTTCGTATCACAAAATCACAAGTCGAACACTTCCCAAGTGTCTAGGACTGTGTGATGTATTTTCAGATGATGCGTGAAGATCCCATTATTATTATTATTATTATTATTATTATTATTATTATTATTATTATTATTATTATGACACAGCAAACAAGATAGATATGCTGGATTTCATATCACAAAATCACAAGTCGAACACTTCCCAAGTGTCTAGGACTGTGTGATGTATTTTCGGATGATGTGTGCAGATCCCATTATTATTATTATTATTATTATTATTATTATTATTATTATTATTATTATTATTATGACACAGCAAACAAGATAGATATGCTGGATTTCATATCACAAAATCACAAGTTGAACACTTCCCAAGTGTCTAGGACTGTGTGATGTATTTTCGGATGATGCGCGCAGATCCCATTATTATTATTATTATTATTATTATTATTATTATTATTATTATTATTATTATTGTATGACACAGCAAAAAAGATAGATATGCTGGATTTCGTTTCACAAAATCACAAGTCGGACACTTCCCAAGTGTCTAGGACTGTGTGATGTATTATTATTATTATTATTATTATTATTATTATTATTATTGACACAAATACATAGTATGACACAGCAAACGAGATATATATGCTGGATTATTATTATTATTATTATTATTATTATTATTATTATTATTATTATTATTATGATGACACAGCAAACAAGATAGAAATGCTGGGTTTCATATCACAAAATCACAAGTCGAACACTTCCCAAGTGTCTAGGACTGTGTGATGTATTTTCGGATGATGCGTGCAGATCCCAGCAGGGTGGCCTTTTGCAGTTGGCAGATCGTGATTTTGTCAATGTCTATTGTTTCCAAATGCCGGCTGAGATCTTTTGGCACGGCACCCAATGTGCCCATCACCATCGGGACCACCTGCACTGGTTTCTGCCAGAGTCTTTGAAGTTCAATCTTGAGGTCCTGATAGCGGCTGAGTTTTTCCTGTTGTTTGTCGTCAATGCGACTGTCACCTGGGATGGCAACATCAATGATCCAAACCTTTTTCTTTTCCACAACTGTGATGTCTGGTGTGTTGTGTTCCAGAACTTTGTCAGTCTGGATTCGGAAGTCCCACAGTATCTTTACGTGCTCATTTTCCAATACTTTTGCAGGTTTGTGATCCCACCAGTTCTTTGCTGCTGGGAGTGGTACTTGAGGCATAAGTTCCAATGAATCATTTGGGCTACATAGTTGTGCCTCTATTTGTAGTCTGTCTGTGCGATTTTCTTACAGCAGCTGAGGAGATGATCAATGGTTTCGTCAGCTTCCTTGCACAGTCTGCATTTTGGGTCATCAGCTGATTTTTCAATCTTGGCCTTAATTGCATTTGTTCTGATAGTTTACTCCTGGGCTGCAAGGATCAGGCCTTCTGTCTCCTTATTGTTGTTGTTGTTGTTGTTGTTGTTGTTGTTGTTATTATTATTATTATTATTATTATTATTATTATTATTATTATTGTATGACACAGTAAACAAGATAGACATGCTGGATTTCATTTCACAAAATCACAAGTCGAACACTTCCCAAGTGTCTAGGACTGTGTGATGTATTTTCGGACGATGCGCGCAGATCCCAGTCGGGTGGCCTTTTGCAGTTGACAGATCGTAACTTTGTCAATGTCTATTGTTTCCAAATGCCGGCTGAGATCTTTTGGCACGGCACCCAGTGTGCCCATCACCACCGGGACCACCTGCACTGGTTTCTGCCTGAGTCTTTGCAGTTCCATCTTGAGGTCCGCTATTACTATATTATTAGATAAACCCCACTTGTGTAGTTTCCAACAGACCTCACAACCTCTGAGGATGCCTGCCATAGATATGGGCGAAACGTCAGGAAAGAATGCTTCTAGATCATGGCCAGACATCCCGGAATACTCACAGCAAGCCCGTGATTCTGGCCATGAAAGCCTTTGACAGTGCATAGATAGGAATTCTTTACTCAGCCATGAATAACCCTGATTTCAGTAGGCTTCCAACCAAGCTGTCTGTTTTGTGCTCTTTTGCTCTCTCTTTGGGGAATTTTCCATTTGCCCTCCTGATGTCTCACGGGATTTAGCGTAAAGAGATATAAGCCCCCTGAGGTCCTGTTTCGGGCATTTGGTCTCTGTGGCATTGGCGCTCCTAGCTCCTACCAGACAATCAAAGCTCCTTTTTTGTCAACAGATGGGCCAGCAAAGACTGCAGGCCAACTGGATTTTATGAGCTTCTCGGCCAGACATTTATGGCCCTGGCTGTAAAACTGCACCCGAGTTGACAAAGTGTCCCAGCTCCCTTACAGCTCATCCTCTCGGCCTTCTTCCACCTTGGAAAGAAAGAAAGGAATCCCTTGAGGCCTTCTTTCACACACAAAGAGCCATCTCTATTTCAAAGAGAGGGATTGGAAGGACTCTTGTGCATGTACAGAGCGCACTTCCTCCCTCAAGCAAGGGACACAGACAGCAAAGGAAACCCCACAGGGGTGTTCGCCCTTCCCTAGGCAATACAAAGCTTATATATATATACAGTAGAGTCTCACTTATCCAACATAAACGAGCCGGCAGAACGTTGGTAAGCAAATATGTTTGATAATAAGGAGAGATTAAGGAGAAGCCTATTAAACATCAAATTAGGTTATGATTTTACAAATTAAGCACCAAAACATCATGTTATACAACAAATTTGAAAGAAAAACTAGTTTAATACGCAGTAATCTTATGTTGTAACTACTGTATTTATGAATTTAGCACCAAAATATCACGATATATTGAAAACATTGACTACAAAAATGCGTTGGATAATCCAGAAAATTGGATAAGCGAATGTTGGATAAGTGAGACTCTACTGTATATATATATTATTTATTTACTACATTTATATCCCACTCTTCTCACTCCAAAGGGGACTCAGAGCGGCTTACAAATCAAATGTGCATACAACATATCATTAGCATAGCACAAAATAAGCATTAAATTACTATATTGTACTATATCATTATATGGTACTATTATTAGTAATATTACATTTAATATATAATATACAGTAGAGTCTCACTTATCCAAGCCTAGCTTATCCAAAGTTCTGGATAATCCAAGCCATTTTTGTAGTCAATGTTTTCAATATATCATGATACTTTGGCGCTAAATTCATAAATACAGTAATTACAACGTAACATTCCTGCGTATTGAACTACTTTTTATGTCAAATTTGTTGCATAACATGATGTTTTGGTGCTTAATTTGTCAAATCTTAACCTAATTTGATGTTTAATAGGCTTTTCCTTAATCCCTCCTTATTATCCAAGATATTCGCTTATCCAAGCTTCTGCCAGCCCGTTCAGCTTGGATAAGTGAGACTCTACTGTACGTTCTCGATTATCCAACGCATTTTTGTAGTCAATGTTTTCAATATATCATGATACTTTGGTGCTAAATTCATAAATACAGTAATTACAACGTAACATTCCTGCGTATTGAACTGCTTTTTCTGTCAAATTTGACTCTACTGTATATATCTATATATATAAAAGAGTAATGATATTTCGGCCTAGGACAAAACAACAAAACTACACATCCCAGAAACACTAAACTTGGCAGCACAACCCTTCATCCATGCCTCTACGTTCATACAACAAAAAGCTCCAGCTACTCCAGAAAACGGCCAGGCTTTGAGACTGCAAGGCTATTCACTGCTATTCCATCTGGCCAACAAAGGATTCCCATAAGCCACAGCAACGCGTGGCTGGGCAAAGCTAGTATGTATGTGTGTATGTATATATATACACAGTAGAGTCTCACTTATCCAACGTTCTGGATTATCCAACGCATTGTGTAGTCAATGTTTTCAATACATCGTGATATTTTGGTGCTAAATTTGTAAATATAGTAATTACTACATAGCATTACTGCATACTGAACTACCTTTTTTGTCAAATTTGTTGTCTAACATGATGTTTTGGTGCTTAATTTGTAAAATCATAACCTAATTTGATGCTTAATAGGCTTTTCCTTAATCCCTCCTTATTATCCAAGATATTCGCTTATCCAAGCTTCTGCCAGCCCGTTTAGCTTGGATAAGCGAGACTCTACTGTATATATATATGGCTGGAGTGACACTTTGAAAAGGTCCCGGCGGTTAGGAATGGTGGGAGTTGTAGTTTTGGAGGGAGGGCCCAAGTGGTAGTCCTGGAGGGGGAGGGGCGCAAGTTGGCCCATGGCTTTGCTTTGCCTGCGAAGGGGGCGGAGCTAAAGTGCAGTAGGCTTTTTGTGAGGCGGAGGGAAGAGGGAAGCCCCGCCCGTCTTGTGGCCACGCCTCTTGTGTGCGGCCACGCCCCCGGAGGCGAGGCAGCGGAAAGTCCGGCGCGGGGGCCGGTCCGGCGGAGAGCGAGGAAGCCATAGCGGCGGAGCGGAGGCGCGGGCGAAGAAGCGGGCGGGGATGCTGCCTCGGCTTCTTCCGCGCCCTGGGCCGGGCTGGCCGGCGGCGGCGGCGGCGGCGAGGGGCGCGGGCGGGGCCGGGGCGCCTGGGGGTCTCTGAGGCCGAGCGTGCGCCATGAGCCTGGCCCTGGCGTGCCTGCTGTGCCTCCTCTGCCGGCCCGGCCTGGGCCTGGGCTCCCTGGAGCAGCCGGAGCGGCCGGGCGAGTCCCGCTGCCAGCCCATCGCCATCCCCATGTGCCAGGACATCGGCTACAACGTGACGCGCATGCCCAACCTGATGGGCCACGAGGACCAGCGCGAGGCGGCCATCCAGCTGCACGAGTTTGCCCCGCTGGTGGAGTACGGCTGCCACGGGCACCTGCGCTTCTTCCTCTGCTCGCTCTACGCGCCCATGTGCACCGAGCAGGTCTCTGCGCCCATCCCGGCCTGCCGGGTGATGTGCGAGCAGGCCCGGCTCAAGTGCTCGCCCGTGATGGAGCAGTTCACCTTCCGCTGGCCCGACTCGCTCGACTGCAGCCGCCTGCCCAGCAAGAACGACCCCAACTTCCTCTGCATGGAGGCGCCCAGCAACGGCTCCGAGGAGCCCCCCAAACCGGGCCCGCTGCCCCCCCTCTTCCGCCCGCACCGCCCCCACGAGCACGAGCCGCCACCGCCCAAGGGAGTTCCTTCGTGCGGGAACCCGGGCAAGTTCCGCCGCGTGGAGAAGAGCGCCTCGTGCGCCCCGCTCTGCAGCCCCGGCGTGGACGTCTACTGGAGCCGGCAGGACAAGCGCTTTGCCGCCGTCTGGATCGGCGTCTGGTCGGTGCTGTGCTTCTTCTCCAGCGCCTTCACCGTCCTCACCTTCCTGGTGGACCCGCAGCGCTTCAAGTACCCCGAGCGGCCCATCATCTTCCTCTCCATGTGCTACTGCGTCTACTCGCTGGGCTACCTCATCCGCCTCTTCTCCGGCACCGAGAGCGTGGCCTGCGACCGGGACAGCGGACAGCTCTACGTCATCCAGGAAGGCTTGGAGAGCACCGGCTGCACCCTGGTCTTCCTGGTGCTCTACTACTTCGGCATGGCCAGCTCCTTGTGGTGGGTGATTCTGACCTTGACGTGGTTCCTCGCCGCCGGCAAGAAGTGGGGCCACGAAGCCATCGAAGCCAACAGCAGCTACTTCCACTTGGCGGCCTGGGCCGTCCCGGCGGTGAAAACCATTGTCATTTTGGTCATGCGCCGAGTGGCCGGGGACGAGCTCACCGGCGTCTGCTACGTGGGCAGCATGGACGTGGACGCCTTGACCGGCTTCGTCTTGGTCCCCTTGGCTTGCTACCTCGTCATCGGCACCTCCTTCATCCTCTCCGGCTTTGTGGCGCTCTTCCACATCCGGCGGGTGATGAAGACCGGCGGGGAGAACACCGCCAAGTTGGAGAAACTCATGGTCCGGATCGGCGTCTTCTCCGTCTTGTACACCGTCCCGGCCACGTGCGTGATCGCCTGTTACTTTTACGAGCGGCTCAATATGGATTACTGGAAAGTCTTGGCCATGCAGCAGAAGTGCAAAGTCAACGGGAACCAGACCAAACACTTGGACTGCACCATGAGCAAGTCCATCCCGGCCGTGGAGATCTTCATGGCCAAGGTCTTCATGCTCTTGGTGGTGGGGATTACGAGCGGGATGTGGATCTGGACCTCCAAGACCCTCCAGTCCTGGCAAAATGTTTGCAGCCAGAGACTGAAGAAGCGGACGCGGAGGAAACCGGCCAGCGTGATTGCCAGCAGCGGACTCTACCAAAAAACCCAGCACCCGCCCAAAGGCCACCACACAAAGTACGAGTCGGCTTTGCAACCCCCGACCTGCGTGTGAACAACTCGGCATCTTTGTTTTTTTAGAGCTACAAGTGTCTTGTCGCTTTAAAAACTTGTGTAAGGAGACTCCACAAGTGCTCAAAATTGCACTCAGACTAAAGAAAAGCATGACAGTTCACAAAAGTGTGTGTGTGTTTTTATAATATTCTTTTATCAGATAGACAAAAGAGCAAATCTAGGAGGGGAAGGAATTATTATTATTTTTGTCAGGAGCGACTTGAACAACTGAGAGAATCGGCCGTCTGCAAGGACGTTGCCCAGGGTGTTTGATGTTTTACCATCCTGTGGGAGGCTTCTCTCATGTCCCCACATGAGGAGCTAGAGCTGACAGATGGGAGCTCATCCCGCTTCCCAGATTCAAACCTGCCGACACAAGGGTTTAACTCCTCGCACCACCGGGGGCTGATCTGTTAGAATTCAGAGTTTGGAGAGAAAACAAGAACATACTTTGGTAAAAGGTTTAAACTTTAGTGCATGGAATACTCACACTACTCTCTCCACCCTTCATCCAGCTTTGCCTATTAACACTATGTAACAAAATTTGAAAAAAAAATCTGTTCCTGGTTTGAAAGTGTCATTTCCTGTTTCACTGTGCGGTACTTATTTTGAAAGTCATTGTTTTAATTCAGAAACTTCATTTTTGTGGCTGCCACAAACCATGTCGAATTGGTGGAGTCTCATTGGAAAAACCATAGCAAAATGTGCTACAGTAGGATGCCCCTCCCACAAAAACAAAGTTTTGGCAGTTTGGGTTGCCATTGTGTTTTAGTGGGTTGCTGTGAGTTTTCCAGGCTGCCTGGCCATGTTCCAGAAGCATTCTCTCCTGCCGTTTTGCCCACATCTTTGGCAGGCATCCTCAGAGGTTGTGAGATGTATAGGAAACTAGGCAAGTGGGGTTTATATATCTGGAATAATGTCCAGGGTGGGAGAAAGAAAGAACTCTTGTCTGTTGGAGACAAGTATAAATATTACAATTGATCACCTTGATTAGCATTGAATAGCCTTGCAGCTTCAAAGCTTGGCTGCTTCCTGCCTAAGAGAATCCTTTGTTGGGCAGTATTAACTGGCCCTGATTGTTTCTTGCCAGGAATTCCCCTGTTTGTGAGTGTTGATCTTTATTGACTGTCCAGATTTTAGAGTTTTTTTAATACTGGCAGCCAGATTTTGTTCATTTTCATGGTTTCTTCCTTTCTGTTGAAATTGTCCACGTGCTTGTGGCTTTCAGTGGCTTCTCTGTGTAGTCGGACATGGTGGTTGTGAGAGTGGGCCAGACAGGAAACAATCAGGGCCTGCTAACACCTCCCAACAAAGCATTCCCCCAGGCAGGAAACAGCCAGACCTTGAAGCTGCGAGGCTATTTATTGCTAATCAAAGCTGGCCAGTTGCAACATTCCCACTTGCCTCAAACAGACAAGAGTTCTTTCTTTCTCCCACCCTGGACATCATTCCACAGGTGTATGTATATATATAAACCCCACTTGCCAAGTTTCCAACAGTCCTCACAACCTCTGAGGATGCCTGCCATAGATGTGGGTGAAACGTCAGGAGAGAATGCTTCTGGGACATGGCCGTACAACCCAGTGATTCTGGCCATGAAAGACTTTGACAACATTTTGACAGTTTAATAAACTTTTCCCATGTTTTTATGATCAAACCAATGAGGAAATGACATTGATATCCCAGGAACAAAGATCCGTGTGACGTGGTGTCTTTTGTTTTCTCTCCCACCCCAATCCTCCTGAGTGAAGAGCAGCGTGTAATTATTTGTATAAATATTAAAATCTGGTTTGCCTTTAGATTTCTAACCCGAGTTGAGATAGAATTTATAGTGGTGAGTTTTTTAAACAAATATAGAATTAATTGTGTCCTTTTAGGAAACCAGCCCTTTGAGAGAACCTCGAGTTCAGTTAGTGCAAACTTTGAAAACAAGTTCTGTTCTAACTTAAATATTATTTTCTTTACCAAACGCTTTTCATTGTGCCTAGTATCTCTGAAAATAGGTTCAATCCAAAAGGCTCAGCCTCAAACTCCACTGCGAGATACCAAGTTGGGGTGCGAAAGAAATCATGTGCAATATAATATGCCCCCCTACACACAGAAACCATCCTCGCAAGGACATAAAACTAGAAAAAAAAGTATTTTGCTATACATAAAGGCAACAAAGGGGATCACTTAACAAAAGAACTAAGGGGTCTAGTCCCTGGAAACCCTTTAGTGTTACATTTGGTGGCTTTTTAATGGAAATCAGACAAGTTTGGACTGATTTGTCGGAGAAGAAAAGGGGGAAGGGGATTAGCCTGAAAAGGATCCAAAGAGGCTTATTGACTCTTTCCATTGTTAAACAAATTCCGGGCCTGAATAGATCAAGAAGCGCTCAAGTTTTATTTTTTATTTTCCGAGAAGAGAAAACTCTGAACCTAGAAGGTGCAAAGGGACGAGACACATGTTTGCGTGAGAGAGAATGTACGTGCGCGTGCGTGTGGAAATGATATATATATTTGTAAGATACTCTTATTTTTCATGTCCTGCTATTTTATGAAATAATAATAATGATGATTAATAAAATCGCCTTTAGTTTGATAATGCACGTGTGTCTGTCGTATTCCGCAACTGGGACAGGGTTTGGGACGGAATCAAAAACTTTTGCAAATGTTTGATGGTTAGGAATGCTTAGATGTCATCATAAGAATGGATCTCTTTTAAGATGAAGGCAAAGCATCTATTTTCCCCCCTCGTGTGACTTTCATCCCCTCTTGGCTGCTGCATCCCATAATAAGATCTGTGGGATACAAGATTGGGCGAAGGAACTAAAAATATTGCTAATGACCAATGACATAATTGGGATTTTTTGAAAACAACAACAAAACTTCATAGTATAATGGTTAAAGCAGTTGCTTTCTCTGCTTCAGAGTCCCCTTGGGGAGATAGGGTGAAATACAAATAAAATTATTATTATTATTACTATTGACACAAAGACATTAGATAATATATTACAAGTCAAACGCTTCCCAGGTGTTTAGGACTGTGATGTATTATTATTATTATTTTATTGACGCAAAGACATAGTATGACACAGCAAATGAGATATATATGCTAGATTTCATATCACAAAATCACAAGTCGAACACTTTCCAAGTGTTTAGGACTGTGATGTATTATTATTATTATTATTATTATTTTATTAACACAAAGACATAGTATGACACCGCAAACGAGATATATATGCTGGATTTCGTATCACAAAATCACAAGTCGAACACTTCCCAAGTGTTTAGGACTGTGATGTATTATTATTATTATTATTTTATTGACACAAAGACATAGTATGACACCGCAAACGAGATAGATATGCTGGACTTCGTATCACATAATCACAAGTCGAACACTTCCCAAGTGTTTAGGACTGTGTGATGTATTATTATTATTATTATTATTATTATTATTATTGACACAACGACATAGTATGACACAGCAAACGAGAAATATATGCTGGGTTTCATATCACAAAATCACAAGTTGAACACTTCCCAAGTCTTTAGGACTGTGTGATCTATTATTATTATTATTATTATTATTATTATTTTGACACAAAGACATAGTATGACACCGCAAACGAGATATATATGCTGGATTTCATATCACAAAATCACAAGTCAAACACTTTCCAAGTGTTTAGGACTGTGTGATGTATTATTATTATTATTATTATTATTATTATTATTATTATTATTATTATTATTAAGAAGTTCCTCACTGATAAGATAAGGAACATAATCAATGCCCTTCACTTCTCCAATTTTCTCTGCAGCACTGAGTATGAGATAATATAGATAGTGATACACCTAAATTTGAATACTGGTGGGGTTGGAGAGCATTTATTTTGTCATCTGGGAGTTGAAGTTGCTGGGATTTATAGTTCGCCTACAATCAAAGAGCATTCTGAACTCCACCAGTGATGGAATCGAACCAAACTTGGCACACAGAACTCCCATGACCAACAGAAAATATTGGTTTAGTGAGAATTGACCTTGAGTTTTGGAGTTGTGGTTCACCTATATCCAGAGAGCACTTTGGACTCCAAACAATGATGGATCTGGACCAATCTTGGCATGAATATTCAATATGCCCAAATTTGAACACTGGTGGAGTTTGGGGGAAATAGTTCTCGACATTTGCTGGGATTTATAGTTCACCTACAATCTAAGAGCATTCTGAACTCCACCAAGGATAGAATTGGGCCAAACTTCTCCCACAGAACCCCATGACCATAAGAATATACTGGAGGGATTTGAGTTCCTAAGACCATCAGAAATATGTGTTTTCTGATGGTCTTTGGTGACCGCCTGAAACCCACCTCACGACCCCCCACCCCGGCGGTCCCGACCCCCAAGTTGAGAAACGCTGACGTAGGTTGTGGTTTGGACCTCTGAAAGAAATGGTTTTGATGCCTGGGTTTAAATGATAGCACACATGTATACAAACTATGTTCTTCATCTAAAGCCATGGACAGGGTTGGAGACAAGAGAGCTAGTACACAGCTCGCCCGCATGTATCATGTTTACAAAGCACAGGGAGATTACCAGGATGATCTGGGTTTAGCGCTCTTCAAATCTGCAGAGGGTTAAGTTTGATGTGTCAGAGATGAATTGGTGACTGAATGAGTCCTTTCACTGCTGCCGTCTTTTTTATATAACACAGCACTTCGCTTTCTTTGTGACACTGATGAAAGAGACGGCTCAAGTCCATTGGAGTTGGTGAACTGTTTTGCGTCAGAAGCTCCACTTGCATTCGGTGTTTCATGCTAATACGTCTTCAGAGCCGTGGTGCCGCAAAGGGTTAAACCCTTGTGCCGGCGAAACTGCAGACTTGAAGGTTGGGTTGCTGACCTGAAAATTGGCGGTTCGAATCTGCGAGACGGGGTGAGCTCCCGTCTGTCAGCTCTAGCTTGCGGGGACATGAGAGAAGCCTCCCTGAGCAACATCTCTATAGATGGCTACTTTTCTCACACCTGAAACTACCTGCAGTATTTTCTCAAGTCACTTCTGACACAATAAAAATATATAAATAAAAGGTTGCTTTCCACGTTTTGTTGGACTGGAGCTCCCATTAGCCATAGCCAGTATAACCAGTGTGGAGGGGTCATGGGATGTGTCATCCAGTAAGGTCTGGAGACTCACAAGAAGCACATTCTCACGCACAGTAAAATGGATAGTAGATCCAGGGTGGAAAAGTTTTGGTTTTTTTTCCCCCATCAACAAAGTGGCTGGTTTCAGAGTTTTGCAAAAGGATTAAAGAAAGAAATGCAGAGGGACAGGTGTAACCGAAGGATTGGTCAATGAGAGCTCAATGGAAAATCAGAGTTTCTAGGAGCCTTCTCTCTCTTTGACTAGGTCAATGTGTTGCTAACAAGAATTCACAAAAGAGCCCATAAAGATGTGCTCAGATCCCAGTAAGGTGGCCTTTTGCACTTGACATCATCATTATTATTATTATTATTATTATTATTATTATTATTATTATTATTATTATTATTATTATTATTAGGCAAGCAGGCTTTATATACCTGTGGAGGGTCCAGGGTGGGAGAAAGAACTTTTGTCTGTCGGAGGCAAGCGTGAACTTTGCAATTGGCCACCTCGATTAGCACTGAATGGTCTTGCAGCTTCAAAGCCTGGCTGCTTCAGAAGGAATAGCACTCCAATATATGCCACCCGAGGCCATTGATTTTGCTTTTCTTGCCTGGCAGAACGGAGTTGGACTGGATGGCCCGTGTTGTCACTTCCGACTCTGATTCTAAGTCTCATTCTGTTACATTTATTGATTTATTTTGGTTATAATGTTCCGATTTTTCTGTTTTGACGTTATTGTTTATGCACTTCTATGTACCATGTACGTAGTTAGTATGTTCATATTTTATATTTTAACTATGTTGATTGGGCTCGTCCCCATGTGCTCACCCTGCTCTCCGCATTCAAAGCGCCAACCTTTCGGTCAGCAAGTTATACAGCCCAGAAAACTCACAGCAATCCAGTGATTCTGGCCATGAAAGCCTTCAACATCATGATGAGATGAGTTATAGTCCAACTCCGCTCACTTTGGAAGTTGTAGCATGACCTCATTTAGCAGTTGCAGTTTTCGAAACGCTTTACTTTTCCTGGTCCACTTTTATCCTTAGTGACCAATGACTACTGGGAAGAAGCCCCCCCCCCCTTCCACACCTACACACACACACTTTTCCTCTCTCCATTTCTCTGTCTTGCTCCAGCTCTCTGCCATGTGTTCCCCCTTTGTTCGAAGGGTTGCTTTTAAAATGCAAATTTTGCCCTCCTTTTGTAATCTGGAGTATGCAGGGATTGCATTGGCTGCAAATGTTGCACATGCATAAACCCATCAGGATTAGGCCATCTGTGGATCAAAGCATTTCAGCACCAAAAAGCATGTGTTTACACTAGTTTGTGATGGGCAAAAGAAGGAGTTGCCAACTCTTGGATGGACAAGCAACCATTAGATTCTTCTCAATACTGGCAGTGAAAGTGATCTGTCTCTTCTGGATCGTGATTTGTTATGCCACTGACAATGCTATGGCTCACCAACCTGGCTCTTCTTTGCACCTTGTAGCTTTGGATTTTAGCTATTTAGGTTCCAAATTATACTATACTATATCGACAATCCATTATGCTATATGAGTTTAATTGTGAGCCACGTTGAGTCTCTTTCTCAAAGAGATAAAGTGGGATACAAAATAAATAATAATACATAAACACATACAAGGGTTGAATGAAAAGTAATGCCTCCACCTTCTCTACCCTACAACTCCATTTTGTGGGAAGCCTTAGCATTGAACGGTTGTGTTGTTAAAGTGCGAAGTATGGAACCCTGCGCAGACTGAGAAGCCTTAGCATTGAACGGTTGTGTTGTTAAAGAGCGAAGTATGGAACCCTGTGCAGACGGAGAAGCCTTAGCATTGAACGGTTGTGTTGTTAAAGTGCGAAGTATGGAACCCTGTGCAGACGGAGAAGCCTTAGCATTGAACAGTTGTGTTGTTAAAGTGCGAAGTATGGAACCCTGCGCAGACGGTTGGTCAATGCAACTTAAGCAACGTGCAGTCATTGAATTCTTGACAGCAGAAGGTGTCACCCCAAAGGAGATTCACCAGAGAACACAAGTTGTTTATGGTTATTGTGGTGATGTGAGTACTGTGCATCGTTGGGCAAGTAAGTTTAAAGATGTTGAGGTGGGAACATCTGACTTACGTGACAAACAAAGAGTTGGACGTCCTGTGACAGCAACCACCGAGCTTCACAAGCAAAAGGTGGACAGATTGAGTCAGGATGATCGTTGTATCACTTAGAAATTTCAAGCATAATCGGCATTTCACAAGAACGTGTGGGTCACATTATTGCTTTGCTTGGCTACCGGGAAATTTGTACACGATGGGGACTGTGAGACGCCGGTTGCGGAAACTGAGTGTCGACTTCTTCCGTGATGGCTTCAGAAAACTTGTTCATCGTTGGCAGAAATATATCCAATTGTCTGGTGATTATGTGGAAAAGTGAATAGTTGTAGTTCAAGAGCTCATTCTAAGGATTATTTCTGCGTTTGATTTATTAAAATATTCCCATCCAAACCCAAGTCACGAAGGTGGAGGCATTACTTTTCATTCAACTCTCGGAACTCAAGAATGAAAAAAAGTTTCCGTCTTGGTTGCCTACCTTTATCGCTGCGTCCTTGCTATTTTTCTCTGTTCCTTTCATCCTCTTCCCACTAGAGGGGGAAAAAAAACAGCTATTCATTCACATCCCTCCCTTACCATCCCCACCCTCATTTGCTTTTAGAATTTTGGTCTTGAATTATGACTGAATTGTTCGTGGCCACCCACTGTAACACCTAACAACCACGGTCAAGTGACTCATTAATGGATGATTTAATACTGCCAGTTGACACCCCCCCCCCCCCCAATGCATCCAGTTGCTGGATTCAAGTGGTAGGGACCTTGGCCAAAGGGTTTTGGAGAAGGAATTTGTATTGGGGAAAACTCGCCATCAGTTCAAAGAGAGTGGCTTCCGCTCCCTGCTTTGAGTCAATGGGTTTCCTATCCTCCTGCCTCCACAACAGTGGTTCTCAACTTTCCTAATGCCGCAACCTCTTAATACAGTCCTTTTAGAGCAGTGGTTCCCAAACTTATTTGGCCTTAATAATAATAAAACTTAATAATAATAAAAAATACATCA
Organism: Anolis carolinensis; assembly: GCF_035594765.1. Lineage (NCBI taxonomy): Eukaryota > Metazoa > Chordata > Lepidosauria > Squamata > Anolidae > Anolis > Anolis carolinensis. The sequence continues at coordinate 10,915,247 of NC_085847.1, forward strand.
CACAGTCCTAGACACTTGGGAAGTGTTCGACTTGTGATTTTGTGATACGAAATCCAGCACGTCTATCTTGTTTGCTGTGTCATAATAAAATAATAATAAGATCAGAGTGAAATAATAAATAATAAATTAATAATAATAAAAATAGAGTAAAATAAATGTAACAGTAGCAACAATAATAGAGGAAAATAATATATGTAATAATACCAATAATAATAGAGAAAAATAATAAATGTAATAATACCAATAATAATAGAGAAAAATACTAAATGTACCGTATATTCTCGAGTATAAGCTGACCCAAATATAAGCCAACTAGGACCCTCACCCGAGTATAAGCCGAGTATAAGTAGTTCAATATGCAGTATTTACGAATTTAGCACCAAAATATCATGATGTGTTGAAAACATTGACTACAAAAATGCATTGGATAATCCAGAATGTTGGATAAGCAAGTCTTGGATAAGTGAGACTCTACTGTATCTTGGATAATAAGGAGGGATTAAGGAAAAGCCTATTAAACTTCAAATTAGGTTATGATTTTACAAATTAAGCACCAAAACATCATGTTATACAACAAATTTGACAGAAAAAGTAGTTCAATACACAGTCATGTTATGTTGTAATTACTGTATTTACGAATTTAGCACCAAAATATCACGATATATTGAAAACATTGACTACAAAAATGGCTTGGATTATCCAGAGGCTTGGATAAGCGAGGCTTGGATAAGTGACTCTACTGTAATAATAGAGAAAAATAATATATGTACCATATATTCTCGAGTATAAGCTGACCCAAATATTAGCCAACCAGGACCCTCACCCGAGTATAAGCCAAGGGGGGATTTTTCAGTCTTAAAAAAAGGGCTGAAAAACTAGTCTTATACTCGAGTATATACAGTAAGTTAGTTTATGGGACACGGGACAGTCTTTGTGGCACACAGAGAGGGGAACGCCCTCCATTTGCAACAAGGACGAAGTGTTGCTCTCCATGTTAATTCAGGGAGCCGAAAAGAAAAGGAGGCTTCTGTCGTCCAACATTTGTCCCCAGACCCAGCCCTATGGTTGCCTCTGCCTCTTCTCCCCATCCCTCCCCCAGGACATGTTTGCACCCCCTCCCCTTTACAGAAGGCGCCCTGATCTTCTCCTTCTGTGGCCTCTTTCCTCTCCCATTGACAAGGGATTGTGCCTTTCAAATCGAAGGATCTCTTTGTCATGCAAATGATATTAACTCGGTCCTTGTTGGGCCTGTTTTCTTTTTCTTTTCCCAGGTTACAAGTTTACCTCACTTGTTGAGAACCAGAATGTGGATGCCTGGTGAAGGAAGCTCACTAAAGAAAGAGCCCCCCCCCCGCCCCAATTTCCCTATGGGGAGTGGGGGAGACTGTCCAACAGAGAGAAGCATCGAAACAGAGCAGTCAAGCTTCGCGAAGAAGTAAATAAAGCACCTGTGTTCAGTAGGAAATATTATTATTTAATTTTATTGAATGAAAAGTAATGCCTCCCCCTTCGTGACTTGGGTTTGGATGGGAATATTTTAATAAATCAAACACAGAAATAATCCTCAGAATGTGCTCTTTAACTACCACTGTTCACTTTTCCACATAATCACCAGACAATTGGATACATTTCTGCCAATGATGAACAAGTTTTCAGAAGCCGTCACGGATAGTGCTCTTTAACTACTACTATTCACTTTTCCACATAATCACCAGACAATTGAATACATTTCTGCCAATGATGAACAAGTTTTCTGAAGCCGTCACGGAAGAAGTCGACACTCGGTTTCCGCAACCGGCGTCTCACAGGACAGATCTTCCGGTAGCCAAGCAAAGCAATAATGTGACCCACATGTTCTTGTGAAATGCTTGAAATTTCTCTCTGAGTAATACGACGATCGTCCTGAACCAATCTGTCCACCTTTTGCTTGTGAAACTCTGTGGTTGCTGTCACAGGATGTCCAACTCTTTGTTTGTCACGCAAGTCAGATGTTCCCACTTCAACATATTTAAACTTACTCGCCCAACAACGCACAGGACTCACATCAATACAATCACCATAAACAGCTTGCATTCTCTGAGGAATCTCCTTTGGGGTGACACCTTCTGCTGTCAAGAATTCAGTGACTGCATGTTGACTGACCATCTGCGCAGGGTTCCATACTTCACACTTTAACAACACAACCGTTCAATGTCTTGTCGAAGGCTTTCATGGCCAGGATCACGGGGTTGTTGTATGTTTTCCGGGCTGTCTGGCCATGTTCCAGAAGTATTCTCTCCTGACGTTTCACCCACATCTATGGCAGGCATCCTCAGAGGTCACCTCACAACCTCTGAGTATGCCTGCTATAGATGTGGGCGAAACATCAGGAGAGAATACTTCTGGAACATGGCCATACAGCCCGGAAAACATACAACAACCTAACAACTGTTCAATGCTAAGGCTTCCTGCCAAATGGAACTGTAGAGAAGAGTTTACTGAACATGCCAGTACTTGCCGCAGACCAGGACTGCCATCTGCTGAGGAGTTACGAAGGTGGAGGCATTACTTTTCATTCAACCCTCATAGTTAATATGTGGGTTTTGGCAGCTTGTGTGGGACTGCCTGTAACTTTTCCCATCAGCCATAGGTTGCACATAGGTGAAGGAGGAGTCCATGGAACTTTATGGTATGTCATCCTGCCCCACTGTCAATTAAGCTCTAAATCAGGGGTCCCCAAACTAAGGCCCGGGGGCCGGATGCGGCCCTCCAAGGTCATTTACCTGGCCCCTGTCCTAAACTTTAGATTTAGGGTTGACCTAAGTCTATCTGGTTTTGGAGGTCTTTTTGCTTACCTATGGTCTTATGAGATCATCTAGATGGTCTTTGAAGGTCTCTTTGCTTAGCTACGGCCTTATGAAACCATCTAGATGGCTTTTGGAGGTCACTTTCCTTACCTATGGTCCTGTGAGATCATCTAGATGGCCTTTGAGGGTTCCTTTCCTTACCTATGTTCTTATGAAACCATCTAGATGGTCTTTGGGTGGCCCTTTCCTTATCTATGGTCTTATGAGACCATCTAGATGGACTTTGGAGGTCTCTTTGCTTACTTATGGTCTTATGAGTTCGTCTTGATCAGAGGTACCCAAACTAAGGACCACGGGCCGGATGCGGCCCTCCAAAGTCATTGACCTGGCCCCTGTCCTAAACTTTAGACTTAGGGTTGACCTAAGTCTGAAATAACTTGAAGGCACACAACTACAACAATCTTAATTTTGGACTATTTCATTATAGTCCGGCCCCCTAACAGTCTTTGGGACTGTGAATCGGCCCTCCACTTAAAAAGTTTGAGGACCCCTGCTCTAAATGTTATCAGCGCTATCCCACACCAAACCTAGTGATCCAAGTTTTGAATTCATACACCTGTGTCCAGGTGCAGGGATGTCTGTTTAATATCCCTGGCAAACTTATTTTTAAAAATGTCCCATTTTTGTGTTTGCAAAGGCAACGCTCCTATTGTAAAGATGGAAGCTTGCACTTGTTCAGTCCCTGATAATGCTTCCCCCTTGGGGCATGAGGCCCAGCTGGCGTATTGATGCCGGCTTATTCAACTACAAAGAGAAATCACACTTCCTTCCGTTCGACTGTTCTCAGACTACCACAGTGACCTACATATGATAGGTTGCTATTCTTTGCCAAGGCAATCAGAGGAGGCAACTGGGGAAGGAATCGCCCATTGTTTCTTGGGTTTGTATTTTTAAAGTAGGATTCGGGAGGACTCTCAATGGACACTCTGCACAAAACAAGAGTTTTAAAAAGTTATATGGAGGAAATTAACTTAATAAAGTTGACTTTTTTATCAGATGTCTAATGCTCTAGTGTTACTGTGGTGTGTGTGTGGTAATACATTAGCCATGTATACATTAATTCGCCAGGAACACATTACTAATACATTATTGACATGTTACTATTTGATATAATTTTTAATTGAAAATATATTATTATTATTATTATTGACACAGATCTGTATGCTGGATTTCGTATCACAAAAGCACAAGTTGAACACTCCCCAAGCGTTTAGGACTGTGTGATGTATTATTATTATTATTATTATTATTATTATTATTATTATTATTATTAATTTTATTCCTTACCCTCCTCTCCTTGTGGCCCAAGGTGGGGTACAGAATAATTGAAACACATAAACATCGCACAAATACACATACGTAAAGTTTCCCCTTGACATTAAGTCTAGTCATGTCCGACTCTGGGTGTTGGTGCTAATCTCTATTTCTAAGCCAAAGAGCCGGCGTTGTCCATAGACACCTCCAAGGTTATGTAGCTGGCTTGACAGCATGGAGTGCCATTACCTTCCTGTCGAAGCGGCACCTATTGATCTACTCACATTTGCATGTTTTCAAACTGCTAGGTTGGCAGAAGCTGGAGCTAACAGCAGGAGCTCACCCCGCTCCCCAGATTCAAAGCACCGACCTTTCAGTCAGCAAGCTCAGCAGCTCACTGATTTAACTCACTGCGCCACCAGGGGCAAATATATAATATATAATTATAATACTAGTAATACAATTATATAATATAATTATTATATGATTATATTGTATTATTAGTATTGTATTGTACTACAATATTATGATCAATATGATATGTACATACAATATATTATATTATTAGCATAGCACAATATAACATTGTATATCAGCATATTGTGCTAGACCACTGTACTGCAATATGATTAATAATATTACGTGTAATATATAAAATATAATTATTATATTGTATTATTATTAATACAATAATAATAATTATATTGTATTATTAGTAGCACAATAATAATTATTATATTGTATTATTACTAGTATAATAATAATTATTATATTGTATTATTACTAGTACAATAATAATTATTACACTGTATTATTACTAGTACAATAATAATTGTTATATTGTATTATTATTAGTAGTACAATAATAATTATCACAGTGTGCATACTTTAATGACAATTATGTTGTTATACGTCACATCTATAGTATGATCAGTGCTACTTAGGCGAAAGTCTCCTTATGGAGATCAACTTTAGGCAGGATCTTGTCACTGTCTTTCTCGTCTTTCTTCCCTCTCGTTTATTTCTTTTTCAAGACTTCTTTTTTAACTTTGTGGGAGGAGTTTCTTTCAGAAAGGTGAGAAAGCCCTTTACCCTTTGGATGGCGCAGTGAGAACCTCCTGCTGTGATGCTTAAAAGCCCAATAGACACGTCTGAATGTATAATGCATGTTCATAATCCTGTTGGGATTTTTCAAAGAGAATGTAAGCTTTTCACTACTTTGGGGAGTGGGGTGCGGTATATTAGCCTCAATAAACACATAGCTACTACACATTGGAAATAATCAACTGTCATTATTAACGGACCTACTTAAAAAGTCATTTTGAGAAAGGGATTTCCCCAGTTTTGTCATGACAGAGAGTTTCTGGTCAGCTCTTGTGCTTTTCTAAATGAACCAAGGAAATAAACGAAACATCACCAGTAAGACCTTACTGTATAGTCGGGGAAATAGGGCAGAATATAAATAAAGTTTTTTTATGTATTAATTACCTTTTACCATCTTTACTATCCTCTGGTGCAGCTTTGCCACATTGGGTCCCAATGTGAAAAGGTGGAAGGTATGGTCCATCTCACCATATATGAGAAGACTGACTCTTATGTGGTGAGATGAACCATGACATGAGAAACACTCCCTAGACTACAAACCCCAGAATGCTGCAGGATACAGCCATAGATTTCAAGTGGGGTGCACACTTTTTACCTACCCTTTAAACCAGTGGTTCCCAATATTTATTTTTGACCAGGGACCACTCTCCAACATTAGTGCCAAAAGGGTTACGAATCTGTTTTTGGCCAACTTTAGATTCGGTTTGGTTATTTGGGGTGCTGATTCAGAAAATTGTATAGGATAGACCACATCAGCTCTAGTTTCTGATACAGAACATATGCCAACCAGTAGTCGCCATCTACTTGCCCACAGAAAACCATATTTGCAATGGTATAGTAATGGTGAAGCCACGGACTATATTTTAGTTCTTGGGGACCACTGGTGGTCCACAGAACCACAGCTTTAAACTGTAGTGTGATGAGGTGTGAAGTTTGTCATGATGTAGTTTCTGATCAGGACTTGTATTTTTCCCAGGTGGATCAAAGAAATGAAGGAAACATTAAGACCTCACTGTGAAGGACTGCTGACAGGCTAAGTCTTGCATTAACATGTGTCACCCTTGAGCCACACTATACATCAGATGGAAGAATTGTGCACTCACCAAGAGAGCTTGCCACCAATAGTATAGCTGGCACCATCTAGTGGCCATGGCCATAAAGAACATATTATAAAACACACGTAGGAAGTCAGGCCAAAGCATTGCTTACCTGTCTTTGGCTTTCTGAACACTTCCAAAGGAATCTTACTATGGGGTTTCCTTGGCAGAATTAATCCAGAGGCAGTTTTTCCTTGCCTTCCTTTGAGGCTGAGAGACTATGACTTGGCTAAAGTCATGGAGTGGGTTTCCATGGCCCCTAATTAGCCACATAATATTAATGGCTCTTGCCATTGGCCAGCCAGGCTTTGAACCTGAATGTCAACATTCCCACTTGCCTCCAACAGACAAGAGTTCTTTCTCCCACCCTGGAGATATATAAACCCCACTTGCCTAGTTTCCAACAGACCTCACAACCTCTGAGGATGCCTGCCATAGATTTGGGCGAAACTGTGTGTCTAGGAAACCGCTCTGATAGAAACATCAGGAGAGAATGCTTCTGCAACATGGCCATACAGCCTGGAAAACTCACCGCAATCCCCTACGATGTCCCAACATTGTGGATGAGCACTGTGCGGAGAAATTGCTGCATCCTCTTCACTCTGTGGCATTCTGGCTCTTTATTTTCCAGCTTTCACCTGAAAAAGGGGAATTCATTTCATCCTCCACTAACTGGCTCTTTGAAACTCTGGATCCGACACCCTCCCCCTGACTGCCCCTGCTCACAAGACCGTTTTATTTATTTATTTTCAAACCCCAACCTAATCCTGCTTTTCACACTCCACTTCCGCCATTCTTCCCGGCTTCCTTTCGACTTCCAGCCCTGCTCAAAGCAACACGCTTGGCTGAAAGGCCAGGCGAAATTAAATTCTTTGATGGCCTTTCCAAAGGCTCGATATGGGCGTTTGATTGTTGCTAAACTGAAATAAAAAAGGTCCAGGGGATTTTCTAATGTACCTAAGCACCCTAAGCCTCATCGTGTGTGCAAAACATGGCCTGAGCTGCAATACTCGGATATTTGGAAATCAGTCCAGTTCCAACTGATACGTATATCTGAGAAACTGCAAATCGCTTCTGGCAGAATTGGCCGCATGTTTGATTTTTTACCTTCCTTGTGGGAGGCTTCTCTCATGTCCCCGCATGCAGCTGGAGCTGACAGAGGGAGCTCATCCACGCTCTCCTCGGGTGGAATTTGAACCGGCAACCTTCAGGTCAGCAACCCAACCTTCAATTGAATCCTGGTTTTATAATTTACTTACAGTAGAGTCTCACTAATCCAAGCCTCACTTATCCAAGCCTCTGGATAATCCAAGCTATTTTTGTAGTCAATGTTTTCAATATATCGTGATATTTTGGTGCTAAATTCGTAAATACAGTAATTACAACATAACATGACTGCGTATTGAACTACTTTTTCAGTCAAATTTGTTGTATAACATGAAGGTTTGGTGCTTAATTTGTAAAATCATCGCCTAATTTGATGTTTAATAGGCTTTTCCTTAATCCCTCCTTATTATCCAAGATGTTCGCTTATCCAAGCTTCTGCTGGCCCGTTTAGCTTGGATAAGTGAGACTCTATTGTATTTATAGTATTTATATTCTGCTCTTCTCGCCCCGAAGGGGACTCAGGAACGATTACAGAACATACATATGCGGCAAACATTCAGTGCCATTTATACACTGACAAGACAAACAGTTGAACATATATATACAGTAGAGTCTCACTAATCCAAGCTAAACGGGCCGGCAGAAGCTTGGATAAGTGAACATCTTGGATAATAAGGAGGGATTAAGGAGAAGCCTATTACACATCAAATTAGGTTATGATTTTACAAATTAAGCACCAAAACTTCATGTTATACAACAAATTTGACAGAAAAAGTAGTTCAATACGCAGTAATTGTATGTTGTAATTACTGTATTTATGAATTTAGCACCAAAATATCACGATTTATTGGAAACATTGACTACAAAAATGGCTTGGATTATCCAGAGGCTTGGATAAGCGAGGCTTGGATTAGTGAGACTCTACTGTATATATATATACACACACACACACACATAGATACAGTAGCGTCTCACTTATCCAACATAAACAGGCCAGCAGAACGTTGGATAAGCGAAAATGTTGGATAATAAGGAGGGATTAAGGAAAAGCCTATTAAACGTTAAATTACGTTACGATTTTACAAATTAAGCACCAAAAACATCATGTTTTGCAACAAATCGACAGAAAAAGCAGTCCAAAACACAGTAACGTTACTTAGTAATTACTGTATTTATAAATTTAGCACCAAAACATCGCAATATATTGAAAACATTGACTAAAAAAATTGGCTACTAACAAATTGACTACAAATAACGATAGAATTGCATAAAGCATACTTATAGTAGCAACTTTGTTGGAAATTAAATCCATAAAAAGTTCAATCCTTGGAGCCTAGAGAAACAGCTGTGGATTGGGGCGGGAGGCAAACTGTGTAGGATAATCCAGAATGTTGGATAAGCGAATGTTGGATAAGTGAGACTCTACGGTATATATATATATATATATACTAGCTGTGCCCGGCCATGCGTTGCTGTGGCATTGTCTGGTGGTGTTGGTTAAAAATTGTGGAGGAAGTGGTGATATTGAATGTCTTTTGTATGGTTGTCTTTATGTTTAGTAAGCCTTTGGTTGTTTGTGTACTGTGAAAGTGGTGAGGGTAGAGGGGGTCTATGTCCTTGTGTAGTATTGTATAGTATTTATACGTTGTCCATGTGTTGTGAATGGTTGGATTGTGTCCTGCTGCATAGTAGAAAGGGCTGGGCTGGATGGCTCTTAGGGGTCTCTCCAAACTCTTGGATTCTATGCTTCTATTATTATTATTATTATTATTATTATTATTATTATTATTATTATTATCTTCATCCTCATTATTATTCTGTATAGGCTGGATGGCCATCTGTTAGGAGTGGTTGGATGGCCATCCAGCCTATACAGAATAATAATGAGGATCATAGAACCATAGAATAGAAACAGAAGTATCCATTTCCCTTTCCTTTTACATTGGCCGCGTTTCCATTCAGTCCAAGGTCACCCGCATTCTTTTATCACCCTGAAAGACTTACCCCAATTTCTCCTCAGCGCCTCTGAATTGTTTTGTGGCCTAGTCGAGGCCTAGAATAGTTTTGCAGTGTAGTCGAGGCCTAGAATAGTTTTGCGGCCTAGTCGAGGCCTAGAATAGTTTTGCAGTGTAGTCGAGGCCTAGAATAGTTTTGCGGCCTAGTCGAGGCCTAGAATAGTTTTGCGGCCTAGTCGAAGCCTAGAATAGTTTTGCGGCCTAGTCGAGGCCTAGAATAGTTTTGCAGTGTAGTCGAGGCCTAGAATAGTTTTGCGGCCTAGTCGAGGCCTAGAATAGTTTTGCGGCCTAGTCGAGGCCTAGAATAGTTTTGCGGCCTAGTCGAGGCCTATAATAGTTTTGCGGCCTAGTCGAGGCCTATAATAGTTTTGCGGCCTAGTCGAAGCCTAGAATAGTTTTGCGGCCTAGTCGAAGCCTAGAATAGTTTTGAGGCCTAGAATAGTTTTGCAGTGTAGTCGAGGCCTAGAATAGTTTTGCGGCCTAGTCGAAGCCTAGAATAGTTTTGCGGCCTAGTCGAGGCCTAGAATAGTTTTGAGGCCTAGAATAGTTTTGCAGTGTAGTCGAGGCCTAGAATAGTTTTGCGGCCTAGTCGAAGCCTAGAATAGTTTTGCAGTGTAGTCGAGGCCTAGAATAATTTTGCGGCCTAGTCGAGGCCTAGAATAGTTTTGCAGTCTAGTTGAGGCCTAGAATAGTTTTGAGGCCTAGAATAGTTTTGCAGTGTAGTCGAGGCCTAGAATAGCTTTGTGGCCTAGTCGAGGCCTAGAATAGCTTTGTGGCCTAGTTGAGGCCTAGAATAGTTTTGTGGCCTAGTTGAGGCCTAGAATAGTTTTGCAGTGTAGTCGAGGTCTAGAGTAGTTTTGCAGTGTAGTCGAGGCCTAGAAGAGTTTTGTGGCCTAGTTGAGGCCTAGAATAGTTTTGCAGTGTACTCGAGGCCTAGAGTAGTTTTGCGGCCTAGTCGAGGCCTAGTCGCATTCTCCCACAGGGCTGACAGGCCGAGGAGAGAAAGAAGGCCTGAGGGGCCCCATCAGTTTCATTGGATCTATATAATATAATAAAACTTTATTTGTCTTCCGCCCTATCTCCCCAAGGGGATTTATTATGGGTACTCGCTATGCCAGGCCACGTGTTGGCCTGGTGGAATCACAGTGAATAGCCTTGCAGCATCAAAGCCTGGCCGTTTTGGGTTGCGGACCTGAAAGTTACTGGTTCGAATCCAATCTGGGGAGAGCGCGGGTGAGCTCCCTCTGTCAGCTCCAGCTCCATGTGGAGACATGAGAGAAGCCTCCCACAGGGATGCCTCCCAAGTGGGATCCTATGGCTAAGTGGGGATTTGATCCCTGTAGATCTAGAAATATGGAAGTAAAGAAATACAGTGTGTGTATGTGTGTGTGTGAGCACACAGTCCCATGGATAATATCTGAGGATGACTCTCCTTATTCTTCTGGAGTTGTCACATCCGCAAATGGAGATGAAAAGAGCCGTCCCCATAGAAAAATACTGTAATTTGGGTCTCTTGCGAAAGGCACTCTCCCTGCCGCCCAGAAAAAAATAAAATAAAAATAAAGTCCAGTCTTTTTGCATGCCGTTTTGAAGCAGAAACTTTTTTGACAAACAGGCTTTGATCCACAAATGCAATTAGCATTAGAATTAGAGATGGGATGGAGATTTGTCGAGAAGCATTAATTCAAATCCCAGGCCTGGTTTCTCTCTTCCAGCCGATGCGTCAGTGCAGGCAATTCCCTTGGCATGGCAACCATGTGGGCCAAGCTAGAGAATCATAGAATAATAACATTGGAAGAGACCACATGGGCCATCTAGTCCAACCCCCTGCCATGCAGGAAAAGCACAAAGCACCCCATCCCATTTCCACCACACTCCCCGGCAGAGAGTTCCACTGTTGAACAGCTCGTATGGTCAGGAAGTTATTTCTAATGTTCAAGTGGATTCTCTTTTAATCTGAACTCTGAAATCTGAGTCTACTCCCGCTTCCTTATGACACCCTTCCAAATATTTATACATGGCTCTCATGTCGACTCATGTTCAACTTGTTCTCCATGAAGACGCCAAGATCTTTTTCACATGGACTGTTGTCAAAGACTGTATCTGTGCACTGAATTCGCAATGAACTGGGAGCCATGAGGAGAAACAATCCATGACTATATCCATCAAGGGCCGGGCTGTGGTGCAACTGACCGAGAGGTCACGAGTTCGAGGCCAGCCCGGGTCAGATTGAGCCTTTGACCATTAATAGCCTAGCAGCTCGAAAGACAGTTGCATCTGTCGAGTGGAAAATTTAGGTACCGCTTTATTTAACTAATTTAACTAATTTACGAGAATATAAAAACTTCCAGCAGAGTGCGGAAGAATGAGGAAGTACTCCATCAAGGACTCGGTGTCACAAGTTTACAATGAAGCGTCAGCTCCCAATGTGGCCGGAATCAAGCAGACCCTCATGAAGCCGGAAACTGGAAAATAATAAATTGCCTCTGTGTCTGTCTATATATGTCGTATGTCTAATGGCATTGAATGTTTGCCATAAAGTATTATTATTATTATTATTATTATTATTATTATTATTATTATTGACACAATGACGTTGTATGACACAGCAAACAAGATAGACATGCTGGATTTCGTATCACAAAATCACAAGGCGAACACTTCCCAAGTGTTTCAGACCGTGTGATGTATTTATTATTACTATTATTATTATTATTATTATTATTTTATTATGACACAGCAAACAAGATAGACATGCTGGATTTCGTATCACAAAATCACAAGTCGAACACTTCCCAAGTGTCTAGGACTGTGTGATGTATTTTCGGATGATGTGTGCAGATCCCAGTAGGGTGGCCTTTTGCAGTTGGCAGATCATAATTTTGTCAATGCCTATTATTATTATTATCATTATTATTATTATTATTATTATTATTATTATTATTATTATTATTATTATTATGCCACCTGGAAAACCAGACATGCTGGGCTACAGAACCCGCGATTCTTGCTGTAGCCGAAAGCATTCAACAGCAACACAAATGTTTGGCTTCAGAAGCATTGTCTACAAATGAGAACACTTTCCTGACTCTGAAAAGAACAAAAACCAACTTGGGAGACCCACTCCCATGTCTTTTCTTTCCCTCTAGTCTGCCGTACCATTTCAAAAATTACACACAAAGGCAGACAATTAAAAGTATATTGTGTTTTACGGAGACTCCTCATTTATTGCAAAATTATGTTAAAAACATTTGTAGAATCCCTTTAATTCATTTAACGGTAATGCAAGCACTTGTATAAATGCAGGCTCCGGAATGCTTCCCACCCCACGAGAAGGGAATGGAAATGATTTATTGCTCCCAGATTATAATTGCCGAAAATAGGTTACGATGTAGGCTAGAAAGGAAGGCGGAGGGACGCACTGAACCATTTTTCCCCAATTTCTACAGACAGAGAAATTGCACTGAATGCCAGTGTGTTGAGGAAGCAACATGGTTCTTTTCCCTTTGGGAGAAACTCTAAGGACGTCTTTTTAGAACTGTCAAAATTCACAAGCCGTGATAAATTATTCTTTTTCATTATCCACTTATTAAGCAGGCTGTTTGGTATAATGGCGGAAAAATTCTGCTTTAATTTCTGTCGTATTACACAACCTCTGATTCCTGATTTGAAACAGACTAGTTATCAAGAGGAGAGATGCATTTTATTTTGTACACTGGGACTAGCCTTTCAGCCATAAAAAAAAAGAGAGACAAAGATAACTTTTTCAAAAAGAGACAAGTAAGTTCACTGTTTGACAGACTGGCAATAGCAATAGCTGACTCAGTGACATGAATTAAGATGGAAGCACTGAACTCATTGAGTTGCTGTGAGTTTTCCGGGCTGCCTGGCCATGTTCCAGTAGCATTCTCTCCTGACGTTTCACCCACATCTATGGCAGGCATCCTCAGAGGTTGTGAGGTCTGTTGGAAACTATAACTGGCCCGTAAATTGAGTATTGTTACTAGTTTTATTTTTCATTGTTGGACTGTATGTTGTCTATTTATGTTTATTACTTGTATCATTTTTAAATTGTTCCATGTTTCTGTTTTTATTATGTGTACTAGCTGTGCCCGGCCACACGTTGCTGTGGCAAAGTGGTGGTGGTATTGGTTAAAAATTGTTGTGTAATTTTTATTTGACTTTATTTGCATTTTTTTATTAATTTTATTGTAAGTTATCTTTTTATTTATTATATTTTATTATTTTATTGTATTATTTTTAGTTATTTTCTGTTATTATAGTATTTTGTTGTATTAATTTTTTTTAGTGTTTTTTATTATTTTTTATTGGGTTGCTAGGAGACCAAGTTGGAGGAGCTTAGCCTTCTAACTGGCAGCAATTGGATAAAAGCAATTATTCCTCTCTCTCTAATTAGGACTTTATTTTTCTTTTCTTTTTGTTGTATCAACCTAGAGGCGTGGATGATGGGTTGTGTTGTCAAATTTCGAGGTTGTGGGGCCTGTAGTTTTGTGGGTCGCCGTGATGCCATCACTCTTTTATATATATAGATTGTATTGTATTGTTCTTATCATGTTGGAAATAGCTCTGAGTCCCCTGAGGAGATAGGGCGGTATGTAAATAAAATTTTATTTATTATTATTATTATTATTGTGTGTGTGTATGTGTGTATGTATATTATATATTACATGTAATATTACTAATAATATTACAATATATTGATATAGAGCACTATAGTAATTTATTGCCAGTATTGTGCTATATAATAATATAATATTGTATGTAAATTTAATTTGTAAGCCGCTCTGAGTCCCCTTCGGGGTGAGAAGGGCGAGATATAAATGTATTAAATAAATAAATAAAGTCAGAAATGTAGGTACCACTTTCTGCGGGGAGGCTAATTTAAGTAACAACGCTCCATGCAGTCATGCCAGCCACATGACCTAGGAAGTGTCTACGGACAACGCCGGCTCTTTGCCTTAGAAATGGAAATGAGCACCAACCCCCAGAGTCGGATATGACTGGACTTAATGTCAGCGGAAAACCTTTACCTTTACTAAATTAGTTAAATTAGCCTCCCTGCATAAAGCGGTACCTAACTTTCCTACTCAATATATGCAACTATCTTTCGGGTTGCTTAGGTCAACAACAAGCTAGGCTATTTAATGGTCGGGCATTCAATCTGAACCGGGCTGGCTCAAACTCATGTAGTGATTTATTGCAGCTGGCTACTAACCAGCTGCGCCACAGCCTGGCCCTTACTCTGAGACAGAAAGTATCTCAGTCTGATATCAGTCCCAATGTATGTAAGCTTCGGGGGTCCAACTTCAATGAGAAATTCTTCCAAAAGAAGGAAATAAGTGAACAGACAGTTGGTCAGGTAGCTATATGCAAGCTAGAGAAGACAAAAACAAAAATGTAAATATGATTCATTTGCATTGCTCGTTGAGGTCTCTGGGGGCCACGGTGGTGCAGCGGGTTAAACCGCTAAGCTGCGGAACTTGTTCGAATCCGTGGAGTGGGGTGAGCTCCTGTCGTTAGCCCCAGCTTCTGCCAACCTAGCAGTTTGAAAACATGCAAATGAAGTGATAGAACAAATAGAATTGATAGTGTATAAACCTTTGTTCCTCTACATATGTATCCAGAAATGTACGGGGAAAATCAGAACTTTGCTGGTCACAATGCCCAGTTCTCCCCCAAGTCTCCAATCCATTGGGTTTTCCTTTGTTAGCGCGGACAAAAAAATCATTTAGAAGAGGGGCGGGAGCACCAAAAGTAAACTGCAATCTGGTTCCAAGCCAACAATATTAACTAAGTTTTTTTTCCCCTGCCTTTGAAGTTAGCAGGGGGTATCCCAGCTTGCGGAGCAAAGAAAGAACGATACTTTAAGTGATTCCTTTTCATCCCTTTAGCTTAATGAAAGATTAATCGCCTTGTTATTTCTGGTTCTGGTTTGTTTTCTTTATATATAGATATTTAAAAGGGGAGAGTCTCGATCACTTGTTGAGACTAAAAGGTTGCTTAGAAATGATTTCATGGGTCGCCGGAATCTTTTATGTAACAATATATTGTTATTAAGCATACCATCCTATGGTTTCAAGCCTCGTGTTAATTTGAGCACAGTTAGCACATTAAGCACAGAGGAAGCATGCCTTATGTTAACTAGGATATTAAGTGATGGTTGAATCAGTGCGCCATAGTCATTGCACTCACATCCACAAGACTTTATGGAAATGAGAGTGAATTTGTTAAGATGCGATCCGTATGTTGTCGGATTCCATGGCTGGAATCACTGGGTTGCTGTGAGTTTTCCGGGTTGCATGGCCATGTTCCAGAAGCATTATCTCCTGACGTTTTGCCCACATTTATGGCAGGCATGCTCAGAGGTTGTGAGGTCCGTTAGAAACTAGGCAAATGGGGTTTATATATCTGTGGAATGTCCAGAGTGTGAATGTTGCCAGGCAGGCTTTGAAGCTGCAAGGCCATTCAGTGCTAATCAAACTGGCAAAAGGCAACAGCCATGCGTTGCTGTGGCGTCGTCTTAAGTGGGTTTTTGTTTGTGGAGGCAAGTGTGAATGTTGTATTTAGTCACCTTGATTAGCACTGAATGAGCTTGCAGCTTCAAAGCATGGTTGTTTCCTCCCTGGGGGAATCCTTTGTTGAGAGGTGTTAGCTGGCTGTTTGTTTCCTGTATGGAATGTTTTCAGAATGTTGTTTTGTAATTACTGTCCAGATTGTAGAGTTTTTTTAATGCTGACGGCCAGGTTTTGTTCATTTTGATGGTTCCCAAGAACCCAATAATAATAATAATGATGATGATGATGATTCACTGTCAGCATGTGGTGGCAATTTAAACCTTGCCCACCTGGCTAACATCACCAAGTTTCCCGGGGGACCTCTGCGCATGCGCGGTTAGTAATTTTTGGCTTTTGGGAGGGTTTTCTGTAATTTGGACCTAACTTTATAGGATTTTTTGAAAGAAAGACATAGATTAGATGACTATGTCTTTTGTGACCAAATTTGGTGTGATTTGGTCCAGTGGTTTTGTTGTTTACTCCATGGGAATTATGCACATTACATTTATATATACAGTAGAGTCTCACTTATCCAAGACTCGCTTATCCAAGGTTCTGGATTATCCAATGCATTTTTGTAGTCAATGTTTTAAATATATCGTGATATTTTGGTGCTAAATTCGTACATACAGTAATTACAACATAACATTACTGTGTATTGAACTACTTTTTCTGTCAAATTTGTTGTATAACATGGTGTTTTGGTGCTTAATTTGTAACATTAATTTGATGTTTAATAGGCTTTTCCTTAATCCCTCCTTATTATCCAAGATATTCGCTTATCCAAGGTTCTGCCAGCCCGTTTAACTTGGATAAGTGAGACTACTGTATATAGATATGTGTGTGTGTGTGTATTAAAGGTAAAGGTTTTCCCCGACATTAAGTCCAGTCGAGTCCGACTCTGGGGGTTGGTGCTCATCTCCATTTCTAAGCCGAAGAGCCAGTATTGTCCGTAGACGCCTCCAAGGCCATGTGGCCAGCAAGACAACATGGAACACCGTTACTTAGTCTCCTTTTTTAAAAAAATTTCTTATTACTACTATTTTTTCTTTTTCTTCTATTTTTTTTTACTATTTTTATTGTTGTTCTTTTTATATATTTTTTTTCTTTTTTTTCCTTCCTTTTTTTTTTCTCTTTTCCCTCTCCTTTCTTCACCACTCCTCTTTTTTTTCTTCACTTTCCATTCAATAATTGTTCTCACTCTTTCAATGTATTCTATCTCTATATATGTTAATAAAAATAAATAAATAAGAAAGCGGTACCTACATTTCCTACTTGATAGGCCCGGGCTGTGGCGCAGGCTGGAGAGCAAGCCAGCTGCAACCAGCTGCAATGAATCACTCTGACAAGGAGGTCATGAGTTCGAGGCCCGCTCGGAGCCTATGTTTGTCTTGTCTTTGTTCTATGTTAAAAGGCATTGAATGTTTGCCTATATGTGTAATGTGATCCGCCCTGAGTCCCCTTCGGGGTGAGAAAGGCGGAATATGAATGCTGTAAATAATAATAATAATAAAATAGATGCAACTACCTTTCGGGTTGCTTAGGTCAACAGCAAGCTAGACTATTTAATAGTCGGG
Organism: Anolis carolinensis; assembly: GCF_035594765.1. Classification (NCBI taxonomy): domain Eukaryota; kingdom Metazoa; phylum Chordata; class Lepidosauria; order Squamata; family Anolidae; genus Anolis; species Anolis carolinensis. The sequence goes on from NC_085847.1 coordinate 10,932,822, forward strand.
CACTCAATCCGTAAATACTGTAAATAAATAAATACATAATTTTGAGAGCAGTTGCTCCTTTTTCATTGTCTTTTTCATGCGACTGTATTGAGCTTTGCATTAGGGATTTTGGTCTCACTATGCCATTTGGTCTTTACAGTTCTCCTTTTGCAGAGACTATTTTCCGATGGGCAGCATAAAGGCACCGAAGAATGCTTGCTGAGAGAGGATTGCACGACACTAGAACCTGTCACAGGTTGTGGCAGTAATTGTGAGTCCTTTTTCTACCCCAGGATCCAGGCTCAGTTTTTTTTCTCCTTTTTGCGCAATCTCAAGAGACAAAGATGAGTGAGCATCAAAGGCAGACGAGCACAGCAGGACTATCATAAGCCCGAAGTTACAACTTAGACATGCAGTTGAAAATATACCATTGCTACCTTTCCGACACGTAGCCTGTAGTAATTAAAAATGTGAACCCCGCTGTTTTATCATCTCATTAGGAAGGAGGAGGAGGCACGTGACTTTTATCCGTATTTGTCAGGAATCAAACATACCCGAACTCTGATGATAAATTAATGAACGTAAAAGTTAAACTTTTAAATAAACGTAAAATAGAACTGTTTCAGTTCTATTTTATTGAGGACGATTTCCCTCAAAGAGGGAGGAATAGGATCCCCTGCAAGTAAAATAATAATATTCACGTCCGGCTTGGAATCACCAAAGTGATTGGCAGACAAAGGACATGAAAAGTCCACATACTTTTAAAATATTGATGATCCCAGAATAAATACCAAGGCCCTGTGGGAAGAAAAAGGGGGGAAGACCCAAAAGCTTGATGAAAGTGTTATTGAAAAGGATGGTGATGTTTTGATCAAATTGGGAGGGAAACCCACAATGTAATACAGTAGAGTCTCACTTATCCAAGCCTCGCTTATCCAAGCTTCTGGATTATCCAAGCCATTTTTGTAGTCAATGTTTTCAATATATTGTGATATTTTGGTGCTAAATTCGTAAATACAGTCATTACAACATAACATTACTGCATATTGAACTACTTTTCTGTCAAATTTGTATAACATGATGTTTTGGTGCTTAATTTGTAAAATCATAGCCTAATTTGATGTTTAATAGGCTTTTCCTTAATCCCTCCTTATTATCCAAGATATTCGCTTATCCAAGCTTCTGCCAGCCCGTTTAGCTTGGATAAGTGAGACAATACTGTAAATCTTTTGCTTGTGTCAAGTAGCGAGTAGGTTCATTTTTCAATCCGTGATAAGCTCTTGCAAGAGATACAATGCCACCAAAACAACAATGCAGCTTTATTCATGTTTTGCCTCCCTTCTTCTCCTCTTCACACTGTATTTGCGACTCTTGTCTGTTGGAGGCGAGTGGGAATGTTGCCATTGACGAGCTTGATTAGCATTGAATGGCCTTGCGGCTTCAAAGCCTGGCTGGCCAATGGCAACATTCCCACTTGCCTCCAACAGACAACAGAATTAATTAAAAACAATACATACAGTGTTCCCTCACTTTTTGCGGATTCGCTGTTTCGTGGTTTTTCAATAAACTCTAAAAGACTATTATAAATCACTAGCTGTGCCCAGCCACGCGTTGCTGTGGCATTTTCTGGTGGTGTTGGTGAGAAATTGTTGAGGTAGTGGTGGTATTGAATGTCTGTTGTATGGTTGTCTTTATGTTTAGTATGCACACTGAAGTGGATTATATGGCAGTGTGGAGTCAAGATAATCCAGTTCAAAGCAGATAATATAAGATTCTAAATGGGTTATATAGCTGTGTGGAAGGGCCTTGAGTCTACACTGCCATATAATCCAGTGCAAATTAGATAATCTGTGGAAGAGGCCTAAGTGAGGCCTAACTGTGCCTGTCCCCTGGGCTGAGTAGGTTGCTAGGAGACCAAGTGGGCGGAGCTTAGCCTTCAAACTGGCAGCAATTGGATAAAAACTATTATTCCTCTCCCTGTAATTAGGACTTTATTTTTCTTTTCTTTTTGTTGTATTAACCTAGAGCCGTGAATGATGGGTTGTGTTGTCAAATTTTGAGGTTGGGAGGCCTGTAGTTTTGTTGTTTTGTCCGCTGCCCTGATGCCATCACTCTTTTATATATATAGATGTACATACAGCTGCTCTGAGTTCCCTTCGGGGTGAGAAGGGTGGGATATAAATGTAGTAAATAAATGTAGTAAATGAATAAATAAATAATTTTGGACTTAGGCTCGCCCAAAGTCTGAAATGACTTGAAGACACACAAGATCAACAACAATCCTAATTAACCTGACTATCTCATTGGCCAGAAGCAGGCCCACACTTCCTATTGAAATCCTGATAGGTTTATGTTAGTTAAAATTATTTTCATTTTTAAATATTGTATTGTTCTTTCATTGTTATTATTGTTGTTTTGCACTACATATAAGATATGTGCAGTGTGCATAGGAATTGGTTCAGTTTTTTCCCCCAAATGATAATTCGGCCCCTCAACAGTCTGAAGGATTGTGGACCGGCCCTTTGCTTTAAAAGTTTGAGGACCCTTGCCACAAGACAACGGTTGCGGGGTGAGTAGGTGTCCCCCAGTGACCTCCGAGGTGTTCCAGAAGAATACAGAAAATCGAGTTGCCAATCAAATAACCTAGGCCAGTCTTCTACAAAATATCAAATTTATTTATATAAAATATTTTACACGAACAACTGTACACATGCACACGCCCACACAATAGTTTACCACAAATTTAGGCCGGTAATTTTTTTTTGTTTCCTTAATTTCATAAATCTAGCACACTAGATTATTTTACAGGAATTTACATCGTATTTCTTTGAAGACACAATGGGGATAAGCTTTGCTCATTCATATTAGAAACCTTCCATCAATTACAAAAGAAAGGCAGTCTGAAAAGTATGTATAAACAGTAAAAAGAATTTACAAATGGACAGGTTACAAAAGAGTAACAGCCAAATATGTCTGCCAGCAACTACGTATGTCTTTTTGAAAGGTGGTTGTTTTTTTTTTTTGTCGTCTTCCAAATTACAGTGCCAATAACAGAACATAGTATGTGGCAAACGGAGCACTCTTTTCTCTCTTTTAGTGACTTCCGCCGGCAGTGGCCAGTGAATAACAACTTTGTCATTGTAGTACTTCCTTAAATGTGTCTCTAGCAGACTTTGAAAACGACACCAGTTTGGACTGGGGTACCGTTTTCGTTTTTTCGCATTTCGGGGTACTGTTTTCGTTTTTTTGCATTTCGGGGTACCGTTTTCATTTTTTTCGCATTTCGGGGTACCGTTTTCGTTTTCTCTCGCTCGTTTTGTGCAAGAATCTGGCTTTACATATACTGGAGAGGTTGAACTAGCAGAACTCGGACAGATGTTTCAAAAATGCACCTTTTGCACAACACTTTCAGACTCCCAGGAATTACATCAGACATCGAAATAGAGCCAGCAACACCAATTACTTGATCTTTTAAATTATCAATTTTCCCAGTGAGGATGGAAGGACGGTTGATCATTACACAGTACATACAAAGTATACGCTGTATAGTTTTCGACAGTACAAATCATTGTGCATTAATAAGGCAAACATCAAGGCGGAATAAACTAGGAGTTTCAAGACCATTTCTGTGTAAAGTTGCGGATCAATGGTTGAAAAGGGATCAAAGAACCTTTTTTTTTCTTCTCCGCTTTAAGGGAGGGAAACAGACAAAATGGATCTAAAGATGTGAAGAGAGTTGCCTTTCACAAATGGTCGATTCTTGTGATGCTCCTCAATCCCTTTGCTCGTCTTTTTTTTTTTAAACACTGGCGACACTGTATTTTTTGAGTCGCGACGCCGTGACGATTCCCCCCCCTCTGACACCAAAACCAGTCAGAGACGTGCGTTTTATTTGTTTCCCCCTGTTGATGTTAAAATTTGTTTGTATTTTTCTCGCTCAAAAGGTGTTTGGAATAGCCATGAAAGCCCTAGTTTGAAAGTTGATTTTATTTATTTATTATTTTTCAATGTAAAAAAAAAAAAAAGAAACAAAACAAAACAAAAGACACAGATCTGAAGCTTTACATGTTGTCCAGAAGAACACGGAAATCATTTCACGGCACCAAGCCTTTTCAGAAGTTTCTTCCCTTTGGAAAGCAGCCCCTTTTTCTTTTTCGAGGACAACTCCCTGCCTCTCCCGGGACTACCAGAACCCACAGATGACGTAGGTGACCCCGAATGGAGATGGACTGTGGGAGATGGTGCTCGCCTTGGTGATGTACCTGTATTCTCAGGAGGAACCTAGTAGGTATATTGTTACAATTTACTGAATGTTTGGAAGCCATCGACAACAAGAAAGTTGGTAACATTTTTTTTCTTTGCTTCACTACAAACTCCTTTGGGTGGGGCGGGCAAAGTATGCCACATAACAGAGGAGTTTAGTTTACCAAAATTAGTTAAAACAGCATATACAGCTGACAAGTCGAGGTGTTGTGTTCTTTTATTATTAATAATATATCATCTTAAAAACGGAGAATTTTGCTCAAATCAATTTTCCACTTTTCAGTACTCTAGTACTGACATACCGCTTGTGGGAAGTTGGTCTAAAGTACTACAAATATCAAGTTCTATACACACTAGCCAGTTCCAGAAGGAATCCCCAATTTGTGACGATAACCAAATCGAAGGGTTTCAATTGAAATCCGTTAATTTTTTTTTCCAAAAAATTTTCGCATACTGTATATACATATTTTGAGAAGATGGCACACTGGTTGAAAGAAAAATAAAAGCTAAAATGAACCTTCATTGGAATCAAAGGAAGCTACTAAATGGTACGAGCGGCATTTCATTGTGGAAAATGCTCGATGTGTGGAAGTGATCAACTCGTTTTTGTTTTTTTTCCGTGTCACGAGCAACTTGAGAAACAACAAGTCGCTTCTGGTGTGAGAGAATCGGCTGTCTGCAAGGACGTTGCCTGGATGTTTTACCATCCTTCTCTCAAGTCCCCATAAAGGGAAGCTAGAGCTGACATATGGGATTCAATCCGCCGACCTTTTGGTTTAACCCATTGTGCCTCCGGAGGCTCCGTCAACTCGTAACTTCCCTAATACTGATGTTTCTGAAATTGAAACAATCCGGACGTCCAATGAACGTGAAACTAAGCAAAGGGGTGACAAGCTTCCTTTGATTTCATATCAAGGTCTTTGCCTAATGAAGAAAACAAAACAAAACAAAACCAAAATAAAAAAAAGAACCACTTTGTAAAAGCACCCCCAACGTACACCTGAAGATACCATATTGAGTTCTAATGCATTCATTCATGGGTCTCGAGCTGCATGTTTGGATGTCAACGCATTGCATTGGTAAACCAAATCGATACTGAGTGCTCTGCAAATGCAGGAGAGTTTCTTGTTTTCGGAATGAGGGCGACAAAGGAGGAGGAACTACAGCCGGCAGTTTCTCAAACCACCAGCCGGTACGTTTTTAAGGCAAACAGTTGAGGTTCATGTGTTTCCGAAATGAACGCACCCCTTGTCTTGACCGCCACCCTGAATGGGATGACAATGCCACGCTCCGTTACTCGAGGGTGGGAACGCTTTGTGCTTTTCTCCCTCTTTGAGCTGGGACTCTCCTCCCATATTGGCTAACAATGCAATATGCAGCTTCCCTTTGGAGTTGTACATTAGGACCACTTTCTTTTTTTTTTTTTGGAATGCAAACAAACATTAAAGTCCGGTAAGAAATATGTTCCAAATGTCAAAAACTGTTTGTTAAAAAAAATAAAAATAAACACAAGCCCTGAATACAAGGAGGAATCAAAACCATTAGAAGAGAGTCGGTGATCTTCACATCTAGAAGCTGAGGTGTCGGTTTTTTTTTTTTAATTCTTAAAAAAATTAAATTAAATTAAAACCAACATGGAATGTCTGCAACCAAGCAGGGCTAATGGTTTTGGAGACATATTTCTCTCTCTTTGCACGTTTCGGTGCCAAGATGGCTTGCATTAGACAATGCCAGCTAGTTTGAATTGGTATCTCTATTGGTATCTTCAGTTGCTCACTTACGTGTGAAGGCTACATTGCCTTTTTTAAGGTGTGAAATGAACACTCTTCTTCTGTTCCCAAGCAGATGAGCAAAGAAATAAAAATATACATAAAACATAATATATAAAAAACTGCCTTGATGAAAGAAGACAAGTGAGATACTTTACATGAATCATTTTCTTTTCTCCTTAAAATAAACGGGGCATCTTGACAGTGAAAGTAACAGAAAACAAGGGGAAGGGCCAAAAGCTCGGAAAGATTTCATGACTTACATAAAAAGGCCTAGAGCACATCACCTTTTCGTATCAATATTATATTTCTATCCTTACTGTGCGAGGACATGTGTGCGATGCCAAGTTGAGGTTGCAAGGAACCCAACCAAAAACTAAAGGTCCATATGGCTCACGTGGCAAATATATAAACTAGTATCGACTAGAATGTGTTTATTGATCTCCCCGCTCTATGTTCTTAAAAACAAACAAATGGAGTTTACAAAATGCGAAATAATAACACTCAAAACAAAAATCGGATGTATGGGGAACAAAACCAAACAGAACAATGCCTCTCTCTCTCTCTCTCTCAAGCTCTCTCAATGCTTGCTTACCCTTTTAGCTTTTGTACGTATTGGTGTATCTTGAGTATATCGTGCTGGGGCATCGGATAAATAGACTTCTACGTCGTCAGGCACTTCTTCAAGAAAGTTTGAAGGAACCAGACCTTTCTGGCCATTTAATTCACCCTAGAATGCAGCGGAGAAAGGGAAACAACACAAAGGGACAATGGTGAGACAGCAGGTGATGGTTAGAATATTTTTAAAAATATTTTTTATTAAAGAGCTTTTAATACATATGATAAAATGGGGCATTCGGCTTTTTATGGTTGAGTAGACGGCAACTAGTAGGTGGCATATATTCTGTATCCCAAAAGCTAGTTCTGGTAGGGAAGAACGGCTGCCATTTTTAGAACCAGCAAGTCACATATAGTAGAATCTCACTTATCCAACACTCGCTTATCCAACGTTCTGGATTATCCAACGCATTTTTGTAGTCAATGTTTTCAATGCATTGTGATATTTTGGTGCTAAATTCGTAAATACAGTAATTACTACATAGCATTACTGCGTATTGAACTACTTTTTCTGTCAAATGTGTTGTATAACATGATGTTTTGGTGCTTAATTTGTAAAATCATAACCTAATTTGATGTTTAATAGGCTTTTCCTTAATCTCTCCTTATTATCCAACATATTCGCTTATCCAACATTCTGCCGGCCAGTTTATGTTGGATAAGTGAGACTCTACTGTATACCCAAAAACATGCCTAACATTTGAGGCACCAAAATGTGCGTTGGCTACTGCCAGTGTTAGTGTTACCCCCCTATGAAAAACAAAAAAATATCCCCACAGAAATAGTCAAATTCTCAAAAAATACCAACAATAAATGTTGGAAATGTGGAAATATCGAAGGAACATTCTACCACCTATGGTGGTAATGTGAGAAAGCGAGATCCTTTTGGAAAAACATCCACAAAGTAATCCAAAAAGTACTAAAACTAAAGATACCATTAAAACCATATTTAAGAATCTAGAGCTAATGTGGTCTATTCAATGCCATTTTCTGAATCAGCACACAGAGATGCATCCGGTACTCGTTTCTCCCATTTCATCCATTCTTTCGTTCCTTTCGTTTCAGGTGGGAGCTCAAAACGGGAAGCCCTCCCCCAGAATGAAAATAAGCTCCAAATGAAGTGGGAGCAGGTACCGGCTCACAAGCTTTTCGTGTCACAAGGCCCTGTGGAGAACTGCCACATGCTCTTTCCATCAGAGCCCTGAGGGAATACTGGGGGATGACCCAGACATTATAAAACTTGGTGAGCTAAAAGTGGTAGATGTGCCCTCCATGTGTGGTGATTTTCACCCTTCTAGCCCTAAAACTGAGGGGAAGGGGAGCCTGGGAAAGCCAACCCATTACCACCAAAGGGCCAACATTTTTCGTTTTTTCAGATGCGGAACGAAAAAGCCCATTCAGAAAGGCACCCGTTTTCAGGAGTCACACAAAAACAAAAACAATGGGCTTACAAACGAAACAAACAGAAACAGATAACGATGCTGTACAAATGCACAAGACTATCCAATAACCCAGGAACAGGCCTAAAAACCAAGACACTTTAACAGGCTCTAGAGGGTTAGAGTTGGAGGCAGCAGAGCAGTGGATAAGGAAGGAGGAAATTTTGTCGGTGCAGTGTTGAATTTAGGCCTTAGTGTTTTCAAAAACAAGGTCCTTTGGATGAAATTGCTAAGAAATCAAGATGATCATATTTCTTCAATTGTAAGGTGCCATCAATTGTAAGAGGCACCGTAATTTCAGCAAAAATATATTAGATACACCTGCGATTCTAGGATGTCACCCCCCCCCAAATTTTTAGAGATATAGGAGAAAAAGTGCATCTTAAAATGGAAGAAATACAGAATGCCCATTTTAATAAGCTGAAGAAAAGTGGCTACGATGTGTACACCACAACTAGGATTGGAATGATAAAGGACAGAAACCACTTACGTAATAAAAACCATCTTCATCAATGTCTCCAATGACGGTAATAATGTCTCCTGTACAAAATGTTAGCTCAGCCTGTAGGAAGAGAACAAAGGAGAAAGCCGTCACCTTCTTTGGAATCTGCAAAGAGGTTTGAGCAACCTAGGGCTCGTCTACACTGACCATATAATGCACTTTGAAGTTAGCTGCTGAAAAACACTTCATGGGAATGGCTGAATAGCAGGTCATCAATTGACCCCATGGAACATGACCTCTACTTCTAGCTGGTACTTTCTCTTCTCTTCTCCACCTAGTATGCCTCCATAGCACTTGCCCACATCTCACCTGGAAATGAGGTTAAAAACCGCATTCTTCATGACTGTCAAGGTGCAGTTACTACAGATTCAAGAACCGATTTGAGACCACCTTCCATGGTTAATGTGATCACCATCTTGGCCTTGAAGCTGTTCCTGAAATGGTGATCTAATCAACCACATAGAAAAACCTATTCCAGACCAACTGGTTCCAAACCAAACTGGTTCCAAATCAACCTAAGTGGTCAGTGTAGATGAGTTTGAATGTATTGTTTTGTGTCGTTTTGAAATTTGTACTTATAGTTTAAAGCAAACTGACAATGTGTGTCTGTAATGCAGAAGGCAATCCAGCATTCCAGTAATGTAAGAGTTAACTGCATAGAGTAGAGATTTATTGCTAGAGGGAAACAGTGAGAGATTTCCAGTATTGTCATTGATCGATCAGGTCAGGTGCACAAATGCTATGCTCCGGCAAGACTATGTAAATATTGTAAATTACTGCAATAAAAGATAAAAGCTGCTGGTTTCAGCTGACAGTTGGGAAGTGTGAATTTATTTCTGTGCGACTGAGCAGATAGCCAGGAGGTAAATTGAGACGGAAGGTGAATGAGTCTCAATTTAACAATTTCTTGACAAAGGGTTACCTAGTCAACCTAGTCAAATACAGGCAATGATAATCTGGTTATCATCCCTCTTCAATGGCATGATCTGAGGTCCAGCAAATGGTAGGCATCTGCACATCAGTGCTCAGAAAAATAGTTTTTTGCAGATATGTTTTTGAGGACCCCAAGGGTTCTTGTAGACTTTAACCAAGCTTGGAAGGAACCAGTTTCGCTGTGTGGGTGATCAGACTGCCATGCCTGGAACTGGTTTGATGCCAGGAAGGTGAGTACATTTACTACAGACCCTGGCCTCCAACTACTTGAAACAGTAGCTACAAAACATTATTCATTACACCCAAGAAATCATTGTTATGATTCTCTACATAATCGCCTTCAAAATCCACTTCCCCAGTCATAGCCGTAATGATATTACACTCCCTCCAGAGAAGATGTAATCGTTCAGGATAATTGTAGATCCAATTTTTTTTTAGCATACTGTGATGACTTCAAATGGCAGTAGTGCCTTTGGAAGCCACACCATCCTCTCCTCTAAATCGATGCAATTTCCCCATTGTTTATAGTTGCTGTCATAAAGAAATGTTTGGACTTGCTTCACTGAATACCTCCACATCAACGTTGGGAGAGCTTTCCCTTGGGTCGTAGTCATATAATGCCACCATTCTCCTTGTCGGTGCCGCAGAGGTGTGGTTGATCCTTCTGTTCCTTTCTGTTCCAACCCAAAAAGAAAGAAAGAAAGAAAAACGATTGCACTTGCTTTGCGGTAAGCATTAAAAAGACATGTCTCACTTCAAAGTCTGGACAGCAGCTACAATAACCACTGGTTTCTATCATAGTACAAGCACAGGAGGTCAACAAAGCCCTCAAACTATCCAATTTTCAGCCTTGTTCAATTAACATATATTCAAATCTGTTGCTAAATGCCTGCTTCATAACAAAGCCATGGGCAGGATCTTTCAGCGGCATACAATGTTCCCTCACTTATCACTGGGGTTAGGTTCCAGGACCACCCGCAATAAGTGAAAATCCGCGAAGTAGGGACGCTATATTTATTTTAATATTCATACATTATTTTAGTAGTTATAGACTATTTTAAGTCTTTATCAACCAATCGTGTGTTAATAAATCGCCTCCTCCTTCTCCCGTTGCCGCTTGGGCTCCTTTTCTCTCCCTTTGGTTTCTTCTTCCTCCCTTCCTTAGGCTGTACATTTTAATTTTTTAATGATTTATAATAGTCTTTTAGAGTTTATTGAAAAACCGCAAAACAGAAAATCTGCGAAAAGTGAACCACGAAGTAATGAGGGAACACTGTACTCTTATTTATTATTTATTTATACTTTTTTTTTCATTCAAATCGGTCTAGATTGAAAGTACAGTAGAGTCTCACTTATCCAACATAAACGGGCTGGCAGAACATTGGATAAGTAAATACGTTGGATAACAAGGAGAGATTAAGGAGAAGCCTATTAAACATCAAATTAGGTTATGATTTTACAAATGAAGCACCAAAACATCATGTTATACAACCAATTTGACAGAAAAAGTAGTTCAATACGCAGTAATGCTATGTTGTAATTCCTGTATTTACGAATTTAGCACCAAAATATCACGATATATGGAAAACATTGACTACAAAAATGCGTTGGATAATCCAGAACGTTGGATAAGTGAGACTCTACTGTACAACTGGATGGTTCTGTTGCACTTTCATCTCCGAGAAAATGAAGGCTCTTTCAAAAACTTTTCTGTTGTTTTCAGTGGTTATACACATTTTCTCAGTGAGCTAAAAAAACAAAACAAGCAGCATCAGAAACATGTGCGATACCAAAACGAACAAAGCCTACACATCGGTCTTAAACATTTCCAAACGAAGGTTCTGTGATAGTGTTTGATCACCAAGGACAGACAACATGGTTTTTGCTGCTGGGCCATTTGGCACGAAAAAAAACCATGCCTGTTAGTCTTATCATGGACGCTGGGAGTAGAATTGACGGGACTCATGATGGAGAAAACATAGGTTAGAACGGCTTAGGGACATCCAGGAGTGAAGGAATGGCTAGCATCACACTTTCTGAGTGCTGCCATTTTTTAAGAGGAGCTCTAGTTCGACAAAGCAGTCAAAATCTTGGTTAGGTTAGGGCAGGGGTCCCCAAACTAAGGCAGAAGGGGGTTGGGCTAAATGACCCAAGGGGTCTCTTCTTCACTTACAACCCTTATTATTATTATTAACATTGAGGCTGGGTGGCCATCTGTCAGGGGTGCTTTGCTTGTGCTTTTGGTGCACAAAGGCAGAAGGGGGTTGGACTCAATGGCCCAAGGGATCTCTTCCAACCCTCTTTATTATTATTATTATTATTATTATTATTATTATTATTATTATTATTATTATTATTATTGACATTGAGGCTGGGTGGCCATCTGTCAGGGATGCTTTGCTTGTGCTTTTGGTGCACAAAGGCAGAAGGGGGTTGGACTCAATGGCCCAAGGGATCTCTTCCAACCCTCTTTATTATTATTATTATTATTATTATTATTATTATTATTATTATTATCATTATTATTATTATTGACATTGAGGCTGGGTGGCCATCTGTCAGGGATGCTTTGCTTGTGCTTTTGGTGCACAAAGGCAGAAGGGGGTTGGACTCAATGGCCCAAGGGGTCTCTTCCAACCCTCTTTATTATTATTATTATTATTATTATTATTATTGACATTGAGGCTGGGTGGCCATCTGTCAGGGATGCTTTGCTTGTGCTTTTGGTGCACAAAGGCAGGAGGGGGTTGGACTCAATGGCCCAAGGGGTCTCTTCCAACCCTCTTTATTATTATTATTATTATTATTATTATTATTATTATTATTGACATTGAGGCTGGGTGGCCATCTGTCAGGGATGCTTTGCTTGTGCTTTTGGTGCACAAAGGCAGGAGGGGGTTGGACTCAATGGCCCAAGGGGTCTCTTCCAACCCTCTTTATTATTATTATTATTATTATTATTATTATTATTATTATTGACATTGAGGCTGGGTGGCCATCTGTCAGGGATGCTTTGCTTGTGCTTTTGGTGCACAAAGGCAGGAGGGGGTTGGACTCAATGGCCCAAGGGGTCTCTTCCAACCCTCTTTATTATTATTATTATTATTATTATTATTATTATTGACATTGAGGCTGGGTGGCCATCTGTCAGGGATGCTTTGCTTGTGCTTTTGGTGCACAAAGGCAGGAGGGGGTTGGACTCAATGGCCCAAGGGGTCTCTTCCAACCCTCTTTATTATTATTATTATTATTATTATTATTATTATTATTATTATTATTATTATTATTTTATTATGACACAGCAAACAAGATAGATATGCTGGATTTCATATCACAAAATCACATTATTATTATTATTATTATTATTATTATTATTATTATTATTATTATTAACAACATTGAGGCTGGGTGGCCATCTGTCAGGGGTGCTTTGCTTGTGCTTTCGGTGCCCAAAGAAAGAAGGGGAATGGACTCAATGGCCCAAAGGGTCTCTTTCAACTCTCTTTTTATTGTTGTTGTTGTTATTATTATTTTATTATGACACAGCAAACAAGATAGATATGCTGGATTTCATTATTATTATTATTATTGCTATTATTATTGCTATTATTATTATTGCTCAGTGGCCAACTATAGTCTGGCCCTCCAACGGTCCAAAGGATCGTGAACTGGCCCCGTTTAAAACGTTTGGGGACCCTTGGGTTAGGGCTCAAGCTTAACTAGGGTGCTCTACAGGGATTATCTTGGGGTTAATCCAGAGTGGTGAAGAGTTATGGTCACTAACCATAAAGTGGCTGCTGGTCATTGCAACAACGACAACATGAGGAGAATTCTTGGTGCCATCCCATGTTCCTCAAGCTTGGGAAACACGGAATGGATGTGTAAACAGTTGTGGCTGGTTACATCTCAGAACTGGACCAACTGTTCATAGAATCATAGAGTTGGAAGAGACCACGTGGACCATCTAGTCTAAAAACGATGGTCCTCTGCAAATTAAGCAAGCATTGACATGATGTATGCAAATCATATGATTTGCATTCACTGGTGCAATATTTGGATTGTTTTGGGGCGGTGAACACAACCGCAACAATACAATTGGACCAGGCAATGCTTAAATCTCACGATGGAGGGATTGTGTCTGCTGACAGTATCTGATCTGACGGACAAGAGGAGGATCACATGCACTTCACTTTGTCAACAGGTCATTTATTCCACTTATTTAGGATTCAGGTTGATTTTGGGTTTTTTTTTAAATCACAGACCTCTTTTAGACTTTCTGGATCTGCGGTGTACAGAGTGTGTGCTCTCGTTGAAATGGTTGCGGTTGACTTCAAGAAAAGAACGCGTACAAACAGAAGAAAAGGGAAAAAAAATAGAAAGCAGTTCAATGAGTGGTGTCTTCTTTTAAATTGGCAGCGTTCTCAAGGTTAAAGCACAAGAGCGATAGAGTTTGAAGGCATTGTTTTGAATATCGAAAGGTCCTAACAAACATCAGTTCGGAAATCTCCACAATGCATTTCAAGGAAATGGAAACAGCAGCTTTAGGAGAGCAACTTTTGCCAAGATCCTAGTAGGGAGAGAAGGTTTTACATTCCCACTGTCTCAAGGCGACTTAACAGAAATGTGCACCAACATGTCACATAAAACGTCCATTGTAACAGCACCCATGAAATTAATGACATGTTGAATTCAAATCTGACTCTCCCATGACTTGTCCTAGACTCATCCGTACCTTGTTTCCCAGGTACAAAAGACTGTGACCGAGAGTTCCATGGGGACCTGACGTCAACATCGGTGACATGAAATGCGCCATACGATTTTAGAACATCAACGTCTTGAAGAACCCAAACAAAACAGGCTTTGGAATGTGTCCAAGGTGCTGAAGCCTATCCCCTTCAGCACCTTGGACAGGTCCCTTGAAAGCTCACACTACCTTGGAAACTGCACTGAGCAGGTCATTTTTGACTTTGAAAAGGGACCCAAAACAGTTCTGTTAGGTTTGCACCCACTACAAGGTGCTGCTACGGTTGGGTGTCCTTACCTAGTTTTTCTATCGGGGTGTTTAGCGGGAGAAACCCTTGCTTCAGAAGCTGCTCCATCATGTCTTCGTCGTCAGCTTGGATTTCAGAGACCATATTGCAAGGAATAAGGCCTAGTCTTGTGCAGGTTTCTCCTCGGTAAAACCCGTCGGCATCCTTATCGCCGTAAACCTGCCGTCGAGAAGGAACGAAGATAAGGTAAAGAAGCTTTGCTTCTAATTACTGCAATTCAATATTAATATCAAGTCAATATGGAGTTTATATAGTATGTGCTATAGTTTTAGTTAAGCCTATTTTAATAGTAATTCTCAAGCAACAGAAACTATATTTATCTGACATCTACCAATCCTCGTGGGCTGTGGCACAGGCTGGTTAGCAGCCAGCTGCAATAAATCATGAGTTCAAGGCCAGCCCGTGTCAGGGTGAGCACCCGACAATTAAAAAATAAATAAAATATAGCCCCTGCTCGTTGCTGACCTAAGCAACCTGAAAGATAGTTGCATCTATCAAGTAGGAAATTTAGGTACCACTTATATGTGGGGAGGCTAATTTACGACACCATAAAAATCATCCAGCCGCCGTTGGAATGAGGAAGTTGCCGTCGCAGTGGATGATGAAGCAGCTGCTCCACCTGTGGCCGGAATCAAGCATACCCTCAGGAAGCTGGAGAAGGTTTAAATTGCCTCTGCGTCTGTCTCTGTCTCTGTTCTATGTTATATGGCATTGAATGTTTGCCTTATATGTGTACAATGTGATCCGTCCTGAGTCCCCTTTGGGGTGAGAAAAAAGGGCGGAATATAAATACTGTAAATAAATAAATAAACTGAGGGTCTACTTCAGGGGTATCAAATGTAGTTTCACCGAGGGCCACGTAGACCTTATGGCTGCCTTCAAAGGGCCGTTGAATCCATGGACAGAGAATCCGTGGATACAGAGAAACAGCTATAATATTTTAAAGTATTAGTTTTTATCCAGTTTGAGGCCCCACCTCCACTGCCATATAATCCAGTTCAAAGCAGACAATCTGGATTTTATTTGGCAGTGTAGAAGGGGCCTGAGACTCCATATGTTGTTAGTAAATTTAGTGAATGTATTGATCAGCCCTTAGTCCATATCACAGTACCAAACCAAACAAAAAGGCTTGATAAAACATGATTACACTCCATATAGTAAGTTAAATAAAACACTTATAACAATACAGTAAATAAATATGATAAAACCGAACATATACATTACGGAGGTAGAATGTACCTTGATAATCTGCCCTTCTTTGAATGGGAGTTCCTCTTCCGCAGCATCAGGATTCGGAGACATGGTCAGTGGATCGTAGTCAAAAAGGGCAACAAAGATCCGTGTGGACACCTCTTCTGCACCAGGATCGGTTTCCGATTCTTCATACATTTCCGGAGAGAGACGCTCTCGGCTACAGTATCCCTCTGCAACAGCAACAGCAAAAGTTCAGTTACATGGAAGTTAATAGTCCTGGGACCGGGTTTCAGTTTTCAAATATCCCCTTGGGTGTTCCTCGGAATCTCTGGTCGGTTCGACACACACTATCATTCCCTTTCATTGCGGATCGGAACCGGAAAATTATTTTGAGTTTGTTTTTTGGGATCATGCTTCTCCAAATGCTCCAGCCACCTTTTTCTAATATCTACTAGCTACTCATAGGTTCACCATAACAGTAGTTGCCTGACAACTAGTATTAAGTGGGTATTCTCATACTTGCTCAGAGGAAGTATGAGAATACCCGCTTAATACTAGCTGTGAGGCAGCAACTACTGTTGCGGTGAACCTATCATAATGCTCAATGGAAGTTTCATTTGGCAACCTTGGCTTGCAAAAGAAAATTATTCTTGGTGACTTTGCTAGACACCACCACCTCTTGTGAGCCAACTAAAAGCATTTTCTTTCACCCATACGGAGTCCTAAGAACCTTTTATTTAGAATGGCCATGGATTCTGGCCATTGTAATCCATAACGTAACTTTGCAAGCTCTCCAACAATGTTATGAGAAGAGTCACCATTATATCTGGAACGTCTCTGATTTTGGAAGCTAAGCAAGGCCAGGCCCGGTTCATACTTAAGCGCAAGACCACCGGGAAGGACTAGGAAAGAATCCTGCTAAAGACTTGGGACAATAGTGAGCAAGATAAACCAATAGTATAGTTCAATAGAAGGCTGAGTATAAGTAATAGGAATTAAGCATCCCTATTAGTCTTAGCAACAGTTAGACACTTTCGATCCACCAGTGTTGCATCCTATCGGTGATATATTGGAGTAAATGTGGCAGTTGGGCTGGAACCTGGGAAATTTAGGTTATAGTTCTGAAACATAGTGAGTCAAGTTGGGTCAATTTTTCTCTCCATCACACACAGTCTGATCTACCGCACAGGCACCCTGAGCTCATGGAAGCAAAGTTGAGGTGTAGTAGGCGAACTATAAATCCCAGCAACTGGGGACTCCTTGATAGTAGGCAAACTATAAATCCCAGCAACCAGGGGCTCTTTGATAGTAAATGAACTATAAATCCCAGCAACTAGGGACTCTCTGATAGGTGAACTATAAATCCCAGCAACTAGGGGCTCTTTGATAGTAAGTGAACTATAAATCCCAGCAACTAGAGACTCTCTGATAGTAGGCGAACTATAAACCCCATCAACTAGGGGCTCTCTGATAGTAGGCGAACTATAAATCCCAGCAACTGGGGACTCCTTGATAGTAGGCAAACTATAAATCCCAGCAACCAGGGGCTCTTTGATAGTAAATGAACTATAAATCCCAGCAACTAGGGACTCTCTGATAGGTGAACTATAAATCCCAGCAACTAGGGGCTCTTTGATAGTAAGTGAACTATAAATCCCAGCAACTAGAGACTCTCTGATAGTAGGCGAACTATAAACCCCATCAACTAGGGGCTCTCTGATAGTAGGTGAACTATAAATCCCAGCAACTAGGGGCTCTTTGATAGTAGGTGAAATCCCAGCAACTAGGGGCTCTTTGATAGTAGGTTAACTATAAATTCCAGCAACTAGGGACTCTTTGATAGGAGGTTAACTATAAATCCCAACAACTAGGGGCTCTCTGATAGGTGAACTATAAATCCCAGCAACTACAACTCCCAAATGTCACGGCCTATTTTCCCCAAACTCCACCAGTGTTCACATTTGGGCATATTGAGTATTCATACCAAGTTTGTTCCCTATCCACCATGGTTTGGAGTCCACAGTGCTCTCTGGATGTAGGTGAACTACAACTCCCAAACTCAAGTCCAATGCCCACCAAACCCCTTCCAGTATTTCCTTTTAGTCATGGGAGTTCTGTGTGCCAAGTTTGGTTCCATTCCATCGTTGGTGGAGTTCAGAATACTCTTTGATTATAAGTGAACTATAAATCCCAACACCAATGGGATTCCTGCCGCAATGTGTGTTGAAATCCCACACGAGGTGCACAAGTCAAGAAATGGTCCCTGGGTATGTAGAACAGTAGGCGATCTCCTTTGTTCCAGAACCTGAGGAACACTACAGAGCATTTGAAAAAGGACGCATGCTAGAGCATGATTATGATGGGGCATCGGGGGACAGACATCAGATCAACTCGGAACACACATTGATGCTCGCTGATGTGATAATCATGCACAAATCATCACAGTGCAGCCAAGATACTGTTTGATGCAGTCAAAGTAGAAAGCTATGCCAGTATACTCACATGGGTCTGAAAAATCAAAGTCTGCTCCTTTTTCCTGAGCTGCACAAAAGAAGCCGGGTGGCTTCTGCGCATCCTTGCGGTCGATCAACAGCTATTTGGTTCTATTTGCCTGAGCACTCTCGAGTAGTGGTGTGCATTTGTACGGAATCGCGGTTCGTTTTGTTTAGTTTCATTCGTTTCGCATCAGTTTTGTATTTGTCCCCGTTTCCGAAAACGGGGTACCTATACGAATAGAATTTTCGTCTCGCTTACGAAAAAACGAAAAAAAATCCGAGGCTCACACCACACACAAAAACCACCACACATGGAGGGCATTTCGACCCCTTTTAGCACACCTACTTTTAAAGCATTTGAGTCTTCCCCAGAATACTGTTATTATTAATAATATTATTATTAATACCCATTAGTATACTTCAGCTGTCATGGGGAGGCAGACCTCTCTCAGACTCAGCTTAGGGTCCCAGATGTTATTAATATTAATACAGGGTGTTTGCAAAAGAACTCCCTAGTTTCCATTTACTTTAAATGGAAACTAGCGAGTTCTTTTTCAAACACCCTGTATTATTATTCACATCTACTGGTACACATCAGCTGACAGCTGTCATGGGGAGGCTGACCTCTCTCAGACTCAGCTTAGGGTCCCAGATGTTATTAATATTAATACAGGGTGTTTGCAAAAGAACTCCCTAGTTTTCATTTACTTTAAATGGAAACTAGCGAGTTCTTTTTCAAACACTCTGTATTATTATTCACATCTACTGGTACACATCAGCTGACAGCTGTCATGGGGAGGCAGACCTCTCTCAGACTCAGCTTAGGGTCCCAGATGTTATTAATATTAATACAGGGTGTTTGCAAAAGAGCTCCCTAGTTTCCATTTAATGGAAACTAGCGAGTTCTTTTTCAAACACCCTGTATTATTATTATTATTAACACCTATTGGTACACATCCGCTGTCATGGGAAAGCAGACCTCTCTCAGACCCAGCTTAGGGTCCCAGAATAACTATTGTTATTAATATTATTATTAACACCCATTGGCACACATCAGATGTCATGGGTAAGCAGACCTCTCTCCAACTCAGCTTAGGGTTCTAGATGTTATTAATATTAATATTATTATTAACACCCATTGGCACACATCAGATGTCATGGGGAAGCAGACCTCTCTCAGATTCAGCTTAAGGTCCCAGAATAACTATTATTATTAATATTGATATTATTATTAAACCCATTGGCACACATCAGATGTCACAGGGAAGCAGACCTCTCTCAGACTCAGCTTAGGGTTCTAGATGTTATTAATATTAATATTATTATTAACACCCATTGGCACACATCAGATGTCATGGGGAAGCAGACCTCTCTCAGATTCAGCTTAAGGTCCCAGAGTAACTATTATTATTAATATTGATATTATTATTAAACCCATTGGCACACATCAGATGTCACAGGGAAGCAGACCTCTCTCAGACTCAGCTTAGGGTTCTAGATGTTATTAATATTAATATTATTATTAACACCTATTGGTACACATCAGCTGTAATGGAAAAGCAGCCCTCTGTCAGTACCTGCTTATTGTTACGTAGCCCTAAACGAAAGCAAGCATGGTGACGGTGTAGCTTTCTCTTTCGTGTCGCCTTTTGTTTTGTCCGAAAATGGCATCTTTCGTTTAGTGCATCCGAATGGACGATACTAAACGAACAGACGAACAAAACAGATGAAACAAATACCGCGCACATCACTACTATCTAGGTGCTGTTGTACAGCCAAAGAAAAGGTGTGGCATGCAAAGGTAGTGGATAAATTCCATGGGAGAGATCGAATAAAGGATTTATCCTATCATTGATCCCCTCATTTGACCGACCAAGAGGATTCCAGTCACTGTCTACCTGCCATGAACTCACCAGGTAGCTTAAGGCAAGTTGTTATTGCTCTAGCATCACTGCCCTGTCTTATAAGGCTGTGTGATACAACAAACAAATATAGATCTGTCCATTGAAGTTATGACGCAAGGCCATCCTATCACCACCAGGTTGATTATACAGAAGAGTACAATATAGTTATTAATTTATTTATTACATTATGTTTTGCGGATGTCCCACAATAAACAGGGTCCTACCACTCACAATTATGTGAACGATGCTTCCTTCAAGACCTGTCTAGTCTATTTGGAAGGTCCTACAACCTAGATGAGGTAGGTGCTCAACAGCCAAAATAGTCTACGAATGAGCAGAAGAAGGAGCCTCTCCTCCTGACAATACTATCCCCATGAAGAGATTTGAAGTGACATATGTAGGAGAGTTATCCAGAAAGTAGATTACGTTTTGGAATTAAAAACGAACCAAGTATAGGAGAAAACATTTACCATATGCAGTTGAAAGCCACACCCAAATACTACTTCTCGACATAGTCACCATTCAAATCTAGGCTCTTATCATAGCGATGAAAGAGCTTGGCAACTCCTTCCCCACAAAACTCTGCCGCTTGCATCCTCAAAAAGTATAGGAGAAAACATTTACCATATGCAGTTGAAAGCCACACCCAAATACCACTTCTCAACATAATCGCCATTCAAATCTAGGCACTTATCATAGCGATGAATGAGCTTGGCAACTCCTTCCCCACCAAACTCTGCCGCTTGCGTCCTCAACACAGCATTTTGGCGACAATGCGCAGCTATGGGAAGTACTGACCGGCTGGTTGAGGACGCAAGCGGCAGAGTTTGGTGGGGAAGGAATTGCCAAGCTCATTCATCACTATGATACGTCTTCAATCATTGATCTCATAGGTCTATTATCATTATAGTTGTTGTTATTGTTTTAATTTCTACCCTGCCATTCTCCAAGATTTGGATGCGAAACAACTAAGTTAGAACGTTGAAGTTCTTCTTAAAACATCCACAAGATACAGAAGGTAAAACACAACTGAACCATCAAAAAACATTAAAAATCAGTTTGAAACGTACATAATTAACACAGAGAGAGACAACAGCACAATAATTGGCAATTATCCAATGCATGGCGTAAGTCCTTTTAAAGTCACTCATCAAATGTGTATAAGAACAGGAAAAGTTTTACTTGCTGGCAAAAAAAAAAAAAAATGAAGGAGGAGGGATGATGCCAGACTTATTTCTCTGGGCAGGAGTTCCAGAGGCCCTAAAAGTTGCTCTGAGTCAGAAATGACTTCAAGTAGTATATTTAGTGCAAAATTAATAGCCATGAGGAATTCCAGACAGGAAACAATCAGGGTCGGCTAACACCTCCCAACAAAGGATTCCCCCAGGAAGGAAGCAGCCAGGCTTTGAAGCTGCAAAGCTATTCGACGCTAATCAAGGTGGTCAATGGCAACATTCTCACTTGCCTCCAACAGGCAAGAGTTTTCTTTCTTTCTCCCACCCTGGACATCATTCCACAGGGATATAAACCCCACTTGTCTAGTTTCCAACAGACTTCAGAACCTCTGAGGATGCCTGCCATAGATGTGGGTGAAACATCAGGAGAGAATGCTTCCGGAGCATGGTCAGACAGCCCGTTTCGAACCACATTTCAAACCATCAAGGCTACTAGTAAATATTGTCAATGACCATAACAAACCAATGCATTTGGTGTTAAATTCAACCAAGCATTTAGAACACATGCTTCCGGATCTAAACATGGTGCATTGCAACCTACCACTTTATTTATTGCTACTACAAAGTAGATCTTCATGCTCGACAACACAACTCCCATTCAATGTAGTGGGACTGTTGCATACAGGATAATAGCCTTAGGGTGATGGTTGTAGGATTTTGTTCAAACATATCTCCTCCTTGGATAACAGGAGTATAGCAACATATGCTTATTTTCTCTACCTTTCAGTTAGGGATATAATGCCACAGTTTGGCCACTAAGTGTCACTATTAGATTACTCTTAGTCTGTTGCTGAATAGTAAAAAAAATAATAACTCTGCCACTATGGTGCAACTTGATTCAATATTAATTTCGGCACATCCAATGAAATAACAAGCTGCACTACATAGGAACATCATCCTGAATTGCCTTAGTTCAAAAAGTCTCAGTGTTTAATACAGAATATGAGTACAGACCATCAAGAGGAAAATAAAGAGTGCCAGTTCAAACTGTAAGGTCATGTGGCCAACATTACTGCATGGAGCGCCGCCGGAGCGGTACCTATTCATCTACTCACATTTGCATGTTTTCGAACTGCTAGGTTGGCAGGAGCTGGGGCTAACAGCAGGAGCTCACCCCACTCCCTGGATACAAACCGCCGACCTTTCAGTCAGCAAGTTCAGGTTTAACCTGCTGCGGCAACGGGAGGGAGCTCCATCAGACATAACACCATGCACAAAATTCCCAACAGAATCAATGTAATGGTATGAATGACTATATCAAAAATAGAGGAGGATCTAGAGATCGTTTTAGTATCAAAAAGTAGAAAAATACACCTCAGGAAAGTCAATACAGGTATCACACTCACAAACACAAAACACACCGAATTTAGAATCATCCGGTACTCTGGTCACGACGACATAATAATGAACAGGTTTTGCCAGTGTTCCATTGCAGACGCTTCACATTTATGGGCTAGATGTGCATTATATCAAATATCTAAAGAGGAAATGCAAGTATCTAAAGAGGGACACTTTCAATAGTCTTCTGATCAATTTTTGTTGTGTTTTTATGAATGTTGATGTAAATGAATAATTTTTCATCTGATTGATGTGTATTGTATAATTTTTATATGTGCGTTTATTGTAAGCCGCCCTGAGTCCCCTCTCGGGTGAGAAGGGCGGGATATAAATGTTGTAATCAATAAATAAAATAATAAAATAAATAAATTTCACTATAGTGGGCTCTTCGTATCCATTAGGGTTTGGGTCTAGGACAGATACCTAAATCTGTGGATACTTCGGTTCCATTATATACAATGGCATAATAAACACATCTGGAGACCATGAATCCATCTGAGGAGCGGCTTAAAGAACTGGGTCTGTTTAGCTGAAGAGGAGAAGGCTAAGAGGAGACATGAGAGTTAGGTTTAAATATTGGAAAGGATGTCATAAGGAAGAGGGAGTAGGCCTTGGAGACTGGGACTCAATGGAGCCACTGGTTCAAATGACAGGGAAGGAGATTCCACCTGAACATTAAGAAGAACATCCTGACCATAACAGCTGTTCAACAGTGGGACTCACTGCCTCGGAGTCTGGTGGCGGTTCCTTCTTTAGAAGCTTTTAATCAGAGGTTGGATGGCCATCTGTTAGGGGAGCTTTAAATGTGCTTTTCTTGCACCAAGGCAGAATTGGTTGGACTGGATGGTCCATGGGGTCTTCTTTTCCAACTCTATAATTCCATGATTCCAAGGTTTGCTTTTGGGTTTTTTATTTTAAATTCAAACCATGAATGGTTGAATCTGTGGATATGTGTATCGAAAATGGACTCATTTACTATGATGAAAGAAATGATAAATACACACAAATGTCTATACTAGACAATGTCGAAGAGATAAACAAACACTATAAAGGTTCAAAACATAAAAAGAGATGTGTATATTAGAGCATCTTGCAAAGGCCACAGAAATAGTCAGGCCTCTCTGAGTATAGAACTATCTTCCTTCTATGTAAAAAGGATAAGCGAATACTATAAAGTTTCAAAACATAAGTTGCACTATGTAATATGTATATTAGGCATGTCCGATCGATGAAAAAAATGTTTCAATTCTCGTTTCTAAAGTAGGGGGCGCTGGCGCTTCAATATAGAAAGTATTTCTGATTTTTTTCACCCAAAAATTTCGGATATTTCCGAAAATTCATAATGATTCTAAATGTTTCTAAAATGGCGGACGCGCATGCGCAACCGCTACACACCGGGCTTGTATGGCAATCTTCCATGTGGACGTTAGCCCCCACCTTTGCGTCCATCGTGGAAGCTTCTGATTGACTGATTGTTAGGCTGCGCTAAGCTCCCATTCAAGGTAGGTTGCAGAAACAAAAAATAATAATTTTTTAATATATATATATATATTAAAAAAAATGGGGTTGGGGAAATTAACGAAACATTAAGAGACAATTAGAAAATGGGCCAACAATGGTTCGAATTACATTGCTGGTTGCGCTGTGAGACCATGTCTCGGAATTCGTATCAAAAAGCGAGAACAATCCAAAATAATTCCGATATACGATTCAAAACGATTTTTTGGACATGTCTAATATATATGGTGCTCTGAATTACATAGTGCAACTTTATAGTATTCGCTTATCCTTTTTACATAGAAGGAAGATAGCTCTATACTCAGAGAGGCCTGACTATTTCTGTGGCCTTTGCAAGATGCTCTAATATACACATCTCTTTTTATGTTTTGAACCTTTATAGTGTTTGTTTATCTCTTCGACATTATGATGAAAGAAAGCCTGTCATCAGTCTTGGAAGTAAAGTTCTGACAATCAGAGTATTGAAACCCTTTGACAACACATTGAATCTATAATACTTTGGAGATAAGACAATAGTATACGGCACATCGGGAAGCAGCAAGAAAAGAGTAAGACTACAATACAGGTGGAAACCCTCCATCACCAGATCTCTATTATGGATGAACCATTCTGGAAAACCGAAAAGTTTTCTGCCAAGTTTTCGTCACAACGGTGCAGTTCTAGCAAAGGAATGACCCAACTTTGATTTTTGCTCCTGGTTATCACTGATTTCCTCGTCGGGACCCTGTTATCAATGAGCCAAGTCGCAACGGAAGCATTTCGGATGATGGCAATAAAGCGGTACCGTGATCAATGTTTGCCGGTTACCGGGACAGCCACATGGGAAGAAAACGTCGGCCGAAAGGTTCATGCAATGGTAGTTGGGTGCGCTGAGTCATTTCAGAATGGAAAGCTTGATGGCATGGCAAGGGATGTGGATGGATGACCAAACGCTTTCTTCTCCCTTTGTGGTTGATCCTAAGCAAGACTTACCTGTTCTTGGTTCTTTTTTAAGAGGGGAGGGGAAGAAGGCAAGGGGGAGAAGACTTGCCTCATGTAGGCAGCCGCCTTAGCATTCGGTGGCATGCAGCGTAGACATATAGAAACGGCGCTCAATTCACACTCAGCTCTTTTGGTTTTCGGTACAAAGGACAAAGAAGGGTTTTGGCATACCGTATCTATAGTCAGAGGCCATGGTACGTTGCTGGCACCATTTCCTGTGTCCGTCAATGCTGCGATAATAAGCTTCTTCTTTTATGGGGGAAATATTTCCCTCACTACCTGACCGAGACCAAGCGCCTTCACTGTTACTGTCCATTGTAATTTCTATGGAGAAAAACGGAATGGTCTATTAAGCATGACTTACACACTCGTCGTTTTTTTTTTTTTAGGGACGCAAAGCTTGAAAACGTTTGTCTGGGACTAGCTAGAATTTCCCAGCCAACATGGCCACTGGTGGCATAAACAAAGGGCCCTTCGGCACAGCCATGTAACCCGGAATATCAAGGCAGAGAATCCACAATACAGTAGAGTCTCGCTTATCCAAGCCTCGCTTATCCAAGTTTCTGGATAATCCAAGCTATTTTTGTAGTCAATGTTTTCAATATATCATGATATTTTGGTGCTAAATTCGTAAATACAGTAATTACAACACAACATGACTGCGTATTGAACTACTTTTTCTGTCAAATTTGTTGCATAACATGATGTTTTGGTGCTTAATTTGTAAAATCATAACCTAATTTGATGTTTAATAGGCTTTTCCGAAATCCCTCCTAATTATCCAACATATTCGCTTATCCAACGTTCTGCCGGCCCGTTTAGCTTGGATTAGTGAGACTCTACTGTATCTGCTTTGAACTGGGTTATCTATACTATCCAATTCAATATGGATTTTATACAGCTGTGTGGAAGGGTCCTGAGAGAACCTAGGTGTTGTAGTTATAGTCCAAAAAAGTAACATTTATTTACAAGCTTTGGGCCATAGGCACAGCTCAATATTGTTTAGCGTTTTCTTGTTTGTTTGCATAACATGTTTCCGACATGCATCGCCAGTATCTGGCATCTGAAACAGCAATTTTGTCCAAGATCTCGAGACACGGACAGGATGGTTGGGTGGGTAGGTTAAGAGTCACGTGTAGGGAGGAACGAACCTGCTAATTTTGCAATCTGCCACCTTGTTTACTAAATGTTTCTTCGCTCCATGCATAAAGCATCGAACAAAATTCCTCGCCCATCTGCACTAGCCAAGTTTCAACAGGTATTCCCAGCAGGAAGAGAATGAGATTGGATCTATATGCCATACAGGGCTGTTTACACGACAAAATGATAGTGTTACGACTGCACTTTTTGCAGCAGTGGCATCTGGAACCCCCAGGCGGAGAGCTATGGTGCCTCCTCAAACTACCAATCCCACAATTGGGTTGCTGCAAGTTTTCCGGGCTGTATGGCCATGTTCCAGCGTAGAAGGGCCCTTAGTGGTTGCGGTGACAATAAAATGCATGGAACCCTATGCATCCAATTTCCTTGGGGGGAGTGGTAAAATGGAGGAAGAAACAACAAACCAAATGACAGCCTTTTCATTTGTTTCTTAGGATGTTTTTCGGATGGGGTGTCACGTTGTCTTGCTAATGTTCTCACAGAAAAAAACAATCCCGTCCATATGCTGAAATTCTCCTATTCCGTTCAATGAAATATGCCAACACATACATACAAAAAGAACATATAGATTTAGGAAAGGTTCCCCTTTTTGGATCAGAACTCCCACAATCCCCTAGTCAGGGAACTCTGGAAGTTAATAGCCACAAAAGTAACTTTTCCGTATGCTCTGATTGGGATAAGACTGAATGGGAAAATGCTTGAAGTGTGGATGAGACAACAGTGGATACCTATTGGTAGCAACTCACACCGACACTAGCATTTACCAAGCTGTGTCTCAGTCCAATTGCCGACTGGAAATATCTTGGTTGGCATTTTCTCGAGAAAATAAAAACAGCCTCTCTGCGCAAAACAAACAAACAACTCGCCCATGACACACACACAAATATTGCAACAAAATGTCATGGTATAACTTCTCCTTATACTGACGTGAGCGACACATTACCCTCCAGTTGTGCTTGACTTCACATCACTATCGTTGGCTAGGGATGGTGGGAGTTGTAGTTGTAGTCCCTTTGTCGTTTACAAACACACTACCGCAAATTTAAGGGGTTCAACTAAGTTGAGCAGTTCCATTTCGACTCCTGAACTTAGGAGTTCCAAGACTTGGGTTACAGATAATCTATCAAATTGTTCGTCTCCACAAGCGAGGTTTTGCTGACGGTAAAGAAAAACCATCTTAGGTGGAATTATATTTGGAAAGAACTGCAGTGTCAATGACGGGAAATTTTGGAGATATTGGGCTCTTTCATTTTTTTTTTTCTTACTCAGATAGTTGGCTATTTCTTGGTACATTCAAACTCTCAAACACATGAAAGGAAAATGCAATGTGTTGGTTAAGGTGAGTGGCATGGTGGATGAGTGGATGGATGGATGCATGGTTGGATGGATCAAGAGTGGAAGTACAATTCAGTTACAATTTGTTTCAACCACAGGGATGTCTGTTACAAACGTGTCAAGTATCACTGCTTCTCTGTTTCCTCTACTCAAGCATAATAAGATAAATACAGGCATAACACCCGAAGAAGTTATAACGAAACAAGGGCAACAACCCGGGAGACCTTGTCGTGTTCCTGTTCTTGGTGTTGCAAATCCCGTTATTTTGGAAGCTGAATTTCTTACTATGATTGGAATTGGACTCAAGACTTCACGCAGCTCCCGGCCTAACATGGTTGTTTCTACATGCTTCAATTTACGTCTGTTACTTACTCCTTTGTTGGATTATGGTATGAGATTCGTACCTTTACTTTTGATACTTTGGAAGCACTTTCAACATAAATAATTCAGTTTGAAGTAACTTACTCTCAAGGCAGAGTTGTAGAAATTATATCCTTGTTACATTTCTTGCAAGTAATACAAGAGTGTATGCGCACATACATTGTTGTTCTATGTTGTTATAGATATCTGTACTCTTGTTTCCCCAATGAGACTAAGAAACAATTCAGAGAAGACCCGCGGGCGCAAGACCTCAAGGGAGTGTATTGACTATAGGAATGGCCTATCTGAATGCTCACAAATTACTATGCATTTAAAAAGATAGCAGCTTTGATAAACTCCTCGCTGTTGGACTTGTTGACACAGAGAGCAGTTTGAAATCACAACGCTCGTCGCCCGTAGCATATTAAAGTGGTACAAATCCATTCGGACATAAACACCAGCACCTCTAAAGCAATGCAACACTCCAATTGTAGCCATACATTTCATAGAGCAGTTGATATGAGTTGTTATAAGCTTTTCTCAACAAATCCCTGCCCAAGTATTCCTATACAGTGTTTCCTCACATATCGCGGGGGGGTACGTTCCAGGACCACCCGCGTAAAGTGAAAATCCGCGAAGTAGGGATGCTATATTTGTGTTGTTTACAATCTCTCTGTCCCCTCCTCGCCTCTCTTCAGCTTCTCCTTCCTTCCTTCCTTAGGCTTCTCCTTAGGAAGGAAGTAGAAAGAGGGATTTATAATATTACTAGCTGTGCCTGGCCACGTGTTGCTGTGGCTTATCTGTGGATTAAGTGCCTTGGCATTCTGGGTTATATAGCTGTGTGGAAGGGCCTTGAGTCTACACTGCCATATAATCCAGTTCAGATCAGATAATCTGTATTTTATAGGCAATGTGGAAGAGACCTGGGCACCGTTTTGGCTGAGTGGGTTGCTAGGAGACGAAGCGGGTGGAGCCTACCCTTCTAACTGGCAGCAAGGGGAAACAACAGTTCTTCCTCTAATTTGGGCTTTATTTTTCTAGGTTTTTTTGTTTGTTTGAAAGACATAGACTGGATGACTATGTGTTGTCAAAGGATGTGTTGAATGACTATGTCTCTTGTGGCCAAATTTGGTGCGATTTGGTTCAGTGGTTTTGTTGTTTACTCCATAATAAAACATCAGATTACATTTTTATACACAGTGTTCCCTCACTTATCGCTGGGGTTACGTTCCAGGACCACCCACAATAAGTGAAAATCCGCAAAGTAGGGACACTATATTTATTTTAATATTTATACATTCTTTTAGTAGTTATACACTATTTTAAGTCTTTATCAACCAATCGTGTGTTGATAAATCACCTCCTTCTCTTCCCGTTGCCGCTTGGGCTCCTTTTCTCTCCCTTCGGCTTCACCTTCCTCCCTTCCTCAGGCTGTAAATTGTAATTTTTTATGATTTATAATAGTCTTTTAGAGTTTATTGAAAAACTCAGCGAATCCCTCTAAGCAGTGCTGGAGGGGCTGCCAGGAAAATGGTACATATATACATATGTGGTGGTCCTGTAAATATGTTCAAAAATTTTGGGAGAACGTTTTTAAAGAAATAAAGGGAATCACCAAAACAGAAATAATAGGAACGCCTGAAATAGCACTGTTGTCATTTATGGATAATATTCAAGTATCAAAAGAGTTAAAGGAACTAATCGCCAACTTGCTAACAGCAGCAAGATTGTTAATAGCCAAAAAATGGAAAGGAAGTGAGGAGTGCCAATTGGAAGAATGGTATACGGAGATTTGGGATATTGCGATAAATGATAAATTGACATGTAAGACTAAAATTAAAAGAGGGTTATTAAAAATGATGATTTTGGGAAGATATGGGGAAAATTTATAGAGTTTGTATATGTAGAAGGTAAGGGGGAAAAACCTGTAAAAGAAACAATGGAATTTTGGAAATAAATATTGTAATTGGCTGGTCTGGGGTGAAGGGATAGCACTAGGTAAGGGGTAATAAAAGGTAAATAATATGAGTATGTAATATGGAGAGTGAAAATACTATATGAGCTTGATATACATAACTCTGTATTGCAAATTTGTTAAAGAATGTATAAGTTTTAAGTATAAATAAATAAATAAAATTTTTTAAAAAAACAAGAAAAACTCAGCAAATCCTCGAAAGGTTAACCGCCAAGTAGTAAGAGAACACTGTTTAGAGATTTTTATGATTTATACTATTATTTAAAAACCGCGAAACACCGAGGGTGCGAAAAGCGAACCGCGAAGTAGTGAGGGAACACTGTATAGAGATTTTTATGATTTATACTATTATTTTAGTGTTTGTTTAAAAACTGCAAAACAGCGAGGGTGCGAAAAGCGAACCGCGAAGTAGTGAGGGAACACTGTATAAAGCAGATACAAATGCCTCACTTCCTGTGTCTATATTTTCAGTGAAAAAGCTGTCCTTCAGGAACTAGCCTTCCCTTGCCACCTATTCACCATCCACCAGCCCTGCAAGCAATACAAATAGACCGGTCAAGCCAACTAACCAATAGATGGGACCAACATGGGGCGCGATCTCTGTGGTCCAGCACTACCATGAGATATCCTTCGACCCAGCTGCTCCATTCTGTCTGGACGTCCAGAAGATGACAGATTACCTAAGAGCTACAGATGAAAGGAATATAAAAAAAAATAAAAAATAAAAAAGGGGGGGAACGGGAGACAGAGAGAGAGAAAGGTTTGAAAGTTACACAACTGCACACCGTCCAGGGGTGTTAGGGTGTTAGTGAAGAGGGCAGGGGGTGTGGAATCAACAGAAAATCAAGTAAATCATTCTCAAAAGCAGAAGTACTAAAGGCAACTAAACTTGGTTTTTAACTGAAAGGTTAGCTGAAAAGAGGACGGATGCCACTAAACCTGGAACAAAAAGAAAACAAAAAGTTCTCTAATCTGATGTGGCACATACTTGGAGAACAACAAGTTAATACATTGGAACGGAAAAAAGAGAGAGTTTAAGACATTCTTTTGCCTTTGTCGTTGCCATGAACCATGCTTCTAGTCCCTCTGAATCCTCCTAGCTACAAAGAATAGTGTCATTCTCGTCCTCGTGCCTTTCCAGCCCAAAATACGGTGGCATCTGCCACATCGCCGCGACTCTCCTGCCATATCATGCCCCTACTATGAGTTTGGGAGATTACGAAGAGCTTCTTGCGTTTACTTATTTTAGTTTTCCACCAGTCAGAACTGCGCGGCGGGAAGACAGCGGGCTCTGCTGACAAGTGTTGTGGGAAAGGGCACATTCGGGGACAAGAACGGAAACTAAATACGGGGGCGGGACGTGTTTGCGGACGCACGAGAGAGACGGACTAAGGATTCTTCTGAGAATAAACGCACGGCTTAGTTAATGCAGACGCTGCTGTCTTTACTATCATCCATCATGCGGGGTAGATATTTCTGAAAACTCTTGGCACCTTGGGAATGTTTTGCTGGCACTTGGAGATTGCCGCGGCACTAAAACACAGGTAGAGATGCTAAGAGGCTTTTCCCGCATGCCGGGATGCAGGTTGCAACTTCAAAGGCAAGAAGAGATGGTATTTCTTTTCTTTTTTTTTAAGGGATTGGGATAAAGAGGTGATGAAAGAAAGGTGGATGATAGAAACAGAATGGATTCGGTGACTCCAAAACCCTAGGCCACTGTCACTACATGACAGGGGGAAAAAAAGGTGAGGGGGAAAAAGTGTTCTTGGTACTTGCCCAGAGATAAGAACTGAAGAGAAAGATAATTCTTCCTTGAAAATCTGGGAGTGAGGGAAGCAAACACAATATGACAAATGGAAATATTTAAAGCAGACCTTAAACAAACAGGGGGGGAAAAAAACAAGGGTCGAAATAAAGTGGTTGTCTGGATTGTTTCCATCCCCGATTATAACTAGTCTACAGTATCGAAACCCAAACCAGCCACGCACATACACACAAAGAATAAAGAAAGGAAAAAATAAAATTCAAAAGAGAACCCCAAATGTTAGGAAAATGGTAGTTCAGCTAACCCTTAATTAAAATTTAGTTTCAGTTGTCCTTTGAAAGGAATTGGGAAGCCGGTTTTTGCATTGACTTATTCATTGCTTGTCTGCAAGGGGGAGGAGGGATAAAAAAAAAAAATGCCGTAGAGCAAATTAATCCCATTTTAGTATGGCACCAAATCATAATTGAAACAGGAAAACAAGTATTAAGAAGCCTGTGAAGCAACATAGATTAATAAAGAAAAATTAAACATACGGGGAGGGAGGGCGGGAATGGCGATGAAAGGACGTAAACACATGCCGAGGATGGATTTTCGGGGGGAAATGAATGAAGAAAAGAAAGAAAAGGACAAAGAGGTTGAAAAAGAGGTCGATTTGGCAAGCAGGTGGTAGAAGGAAGTTTTTATTTCAACACACCAGAGGGTCTTTCGGCTCTCTGCTGGATGGCCTTGTGAGTGGGATGCAAGGTGCCCTATAGTCATTCTCTTTTAAGGGGCTGCTCCAGCCTCCCTGAAAATCTTCGCGAGCCAAAGTATCGGCTCTGCTACACCTCAGAGGTTCGTGCTTCCTCTCATAATAACCCGACTTGCACTCCTCGCTTCGGGGCTCTAGAAAGGAAGGAATGGGATCCCCAAAGTCTTCTTCGATGCTGCTCTGCCGCGTGAGGGTCCTCCGGCGCGCGAGCAACGGCCGCGACGCTTTCTTGCACGAGCAGTTCCCGCCGTCTGCGCAACAGCTGGGCGCATAGGCGCAGCCCGTGTCGTAAGCGCTGCGGAAGTTAAAGCGCAACTCCTCTTCTTCGCTGCCACAGTCCAGGCCGCTGTCGGGGCTCCGGGTGGAAGACCGGCTAAACCTGTAGCCCCGCTCTTCCCAGTCCTCCAAAAGCCGTTGCTTTGCCGGGTGCCAGAAGTTGTGCGGCTGCTCTTGGTTGTAGCCTCTGCCCGGTCGGCTTTCTCTAGCTATCCCGCTTCGCATTTTGTGGGACTTCCCTAAACCCTGCTTGTGCAAAAGTTCCGCATAATCGCCGTCCTCTTCGGCAACTTCGGGGATACTGAAAAGCTTTTTACTGTGATGCATCTGCTGGGCAAAATCGGGCGGTTCCAAAAAAGCGGCTTCGGAGGTCTTATTCTTATAATAATCCTTTCAGTGTACACGTTTTGAAAAGAAAACAAAGAAAAGAAGAGGCGAGGGGGAGAAGAAAGAGTGTGCGATCAAAACAAAAAGAGAAAGGGGGTAGGAAAGAAAAAAAATAAAGACAGAATTAGTTTTAGAGCAATGGCGAACGGAAAGCATGCAGCTTTTTATTCAGTGTGGAAAGATGTCATGCTTTGAATGGCAATCTGTGGAAAATAAAAATAACATGATTAGGAAATTGCCCAGCGCCTTACATAGTGCAAGGATGTCAGTACAGCAGGCCTAAACAAGAACCACAACAAGGCACTTGAAACACAACAGTTGACACTACACAAGAGGTTGTCTTGGCACATGGGTAGGAGAGGACTTTGGACTAGTGTTTTAACCTTCTGTTCTCCGCCAATGCATTGACGGTATGCTCTTTTGGTAGACTACAATCTCAGTACAACATCGCTTTGCCACTTATTAAAAGAAGCTACAAGAAGAATGGAAACCCACCAGCATGTGGGGCTGGGCTGTGGCGCAGCTGGTTAGTAGCCAGCTGCAATAAATCACTACTGACCGGGTCGGATTGAGCTCCCGACCATTAATAGCCTAGCTCGCTGTTGACCTAAGCAGCCCAAAAAACAGTTGCATCTGTCAAGTAGGAAATTTAGATACTGCTTTATGTGGGGACGCTAATGTAACTAATTTACGACACCATAAAATTACCAGCAGCGCATACAAAGGAATGAGGAAGTAATACATTGTAATCTGCCCTGAGTCCTCTTCAGAGTGAGAAGGGTGGAATATAAATACTGTAAATAAAATAAAATAAAATGTTTTTCTAGAATGAGAACGGTCCCAATAAGCACCCCTGTGTTTCCAATAAGAAAATGGAAAACCGACATGCAGGGCACTGGTTCCTTAAGCATTATCTTGCCCGTTCAACACCTTGACACTCAGGGGTTGTTTGTTGGGTTTTTGGGGAGGGGGGATATTGATACCTACAAGTACCGAAGAATCGACACCATGGAGAATTCCAAGTTATAGGAGATATTGGGTATTGGAGCTTTCTGCTAAAGGATGTGCAACTCAACAAGTTTTATCTTGGGATGGCTTAACGTCAACGTTGAGTCTGCTCGGACTTTCCCCTCGCTGTTTTGGAGTGGACACTTACGTCTCAAGAAAAGGTCTGTGCGTAATGTTCCGCCACTTCTATGAGGAATAGAAACATCAGGCAACATTTGCAACAGGCTGAAGGCTACAAAGCTCTTGGCGTAGACCGTGAAGTTATGCTTGGGAAGACCCTCTAAAGCACAGAACTTGGAGATCCCTGACAATGAAGGTACCACTAGCCACTTGGAACATCCAAATCTCTGCTCAACTAACTGCCGGTAAACATCTCCTTCGGTACAGAGGATGGCTTGTGTCCCAGTTGCTTTTTACCTTGAGTGTGTTATGCGCTGTTATACTGACTCTCCTCCTCCCACCATCCTCCAGCTGCATCTCTGAGTACAGCTCT
Organism: Anolis carolinensis; assembly: GCF_035594765.1. Taxonomy (NCBI): domain Eukaryota; kingdom Metazoa; phylum Chordata; class Lepidosauria; order Squamata; family Anolidae; genus Anolis; species Anolis carolinensis. Next base: position 10,967,549 of record NC_085847.1, read on the forward strand.
TCCTCATCTTCTTCCATGATGTCGGACAGGTCAGAGCCCCGGCTGCTCTCAGTGTGGTACTCCTCCCCATGGCAATAGTGGGGCTGTTGGAGGAGGGAAAGACGAAAGAGGGGCAAACAAAGCAAGACAGGCGTTCAAAATGAAACTCCAGGCAAACCTCAAACTCTTGCGACAGGGCAGCTCCCAATAATCACAGCACAACAACCAAGGCTGGGAGGTCTTCAGCTGTTGAGGACACCTTCCTGAGAACATTCGTTGTCATCGTTATGCCATTTATTTCCCCAAGAAAATCATTATGGGTCAAAAAACAATCACTGCCAGTTACCTGTTTCCCAAGCTCGGAGCCTTTCAAGAAGTCATCAACGGAGGCCCCTTTTCTTTTGACACACGGAGACTCGTAGCCATCCTCTTCTTCGTCGGAGTTTGCATAATGCAGGGCACTGCTCCTCTCAGTAAACACGCTCCGCCTCTCTAGCTGCGGGGTTAGGAATAGGGGACTGTAATGAAGTACGAATTTTGACTTACAGATGTTATGTTTAATTGTGTGTTTATGTTTTAAAAGGGTAAGTATTACAGTTATTGCCTCTCAGCACTCAGAGGCTGGTTGCCATGGAGAAGTAGGAGGAGCCAACTGCTGCTTAGTTGAAGAAGTGCAGAGTTTAAAAAAGAAAGTCAGTCTGTGCTCTGATGAGGCACAGGGAAGATTGATTCTAGGTTGATGGGATCAAGGAGACTCAGTTGTTCATTTTGAGTCAGTTTTAAATAAGTTTGGTGACTTATTTAATGTAGTCTGTGTCCTGGTAAGGCACAGAGAATCTGTGATAGTATATCACAGGAGTGACTGTGGTTTGAAGTCACTAGATAGTCCAAGTTTCAGACTTTGGGAACCAATCCCAGCTGGACTCACAGAGATCCACTGAAGTAACAGTTAGAAAGGAGCAGAGGAATAGGGTTTAACTACTTTAAGTAAAAGAAGTGACACTTTAGAGAGTTGATTCATCTTATTCTAGTATTGTAACTGTTAATAAGAATACCTCTACATGAGAAACAACATTGTAACCACTAAGCTCTGTGCCTGAATAAACTTGTTATTGTTCTTCCAACATCTAAGCCTCTGTCGCATATATTCTAAACCAAGTTACACTACCATCCAAAGTGAAGAAGAAGAAAGAAGTAAAAGTAAAAGGTCTCCTCCCTGAGTCTTTGGTGGTTGCATCTTTCCAAATTCTCCCATCTGTCAGTTGTGAAATTCAGATACAAGGATTTTGAAGTCATATTAGTCATACTGGTGTTCTGTTTGGCGGGCATGCTTCCAAACAAAAGCTTTGTTAGGTCTTACTTTTGGGGGAGGCCTTATATTTAGCAATGAAGCAAAACTAGGTCTTATTTTCAGGGGATGTCTTATTTTTGGGGAAACAGGGTATTGGAACTACCCTGCATCCCCGAAAATAAGACCTAGCAAAGTTTTTGTTTGGAAGAATGCCCGCCAAACAGAACACCAGTGCATGCAGGATTTGGTAAATGTACGTTCCATAGATTGTTGTCCATGGAAATAATGCTAGTAACAAGAAATTCTTGATAGGATTCACAGTTTGTCTGGTTATGCTGGTTTGTGATGACAACCACTGTACAGTATATAATAAATGTTCATTTTTTGTTCAACAATAAATGTAAATTTTTCCCCAAAGTGCGGGCCGGATCCTTGCCGAAAGGAAGAGTCTACTCCCTCCGGCAAGCACGTTGAATAATACGGTAGGTCGGATAACCAGAAATCGGATAACCGGAACTCTTTAAAATCCAAAACGTAACCTACTTTGTGGATAGCCCTCGTATATAGCTAAACAAAGACAATGTGAAAATATTCGTTCCCTCCCCCTTTGCCAACCTGAAGGCCGCAAGCAAAACATTGGACTCACCCTGTTGCTCTCTGCAGCAACCCGCTGGGCTGCTTCCCTAGCCATGGCCTTGGCGACAGTGTTGGGGACAGGTGCGCCTTGTGGTTGTGGGAGAATCCGGTTTGGAGAAGGGGATCTCCTTCCTTGGAGGGGGCTGTGGAAGTTGGGAGGCTCCAGGGTGTGTCCGTGAATGGGAGAGGACACACGGGTCTGTTCCCATGGCTCATCCCTTCTTACGTGTGGACACAAATGTTCGTCTTTGGTATCTGGGATGCCGGCACTTGATAATGGCTTAGATTTGGGAGCTGGCCAGGGATGAGGGGTTGGAGGCACCAGTAGGTCGTGTGGAATGGCAGCGCTCAAGGAGTCCAGAGATTCCCCTTGGATGGAAAGGGTCCGGACGAGAACTTCCTTTGCTTCCAAGTTCCGGAGTCTCATGAGCTCCACGACCGCATTCTCTCCGGTAGGAAAATTCACTTCTGCCACCTAAATGCAATGACGACAATACATGAAATAGTTTCTTTTATTTAACAAATAAATACATCCCATGTCCTCCCACAAAGCTCCTCCAATAGATCTCCGTTCTCAGGCACAATTATTTACAAATCTTGATCTCCCTCTTATCTCTCCCATCATCTCTTTTAATTGATAGCAATATTTCTGCTGGATTCCTTCTAATTTCTATAAACATATTTTCTATTTCCCTTATAACCATTTCCCAAAGATCTTGTACATATTTACAACCCCACCACATATGCATAGAAGTTCCAGTTTCCTGACACCCTCTGCAACATTTTTCATTATACAGTAGAGTCTCATTTTAATTTTCTAAATGTACAAATCTGGACCTACTGTCCATCCACAATGTAGTGAAAGACCATACCTACCCTTTGACCTTTTGCATAAATGCCATAGCCAGTCACACTGGCTCCATTGGAGGTCCCTGTTGCCGTGAGCATTGGCAGCTTCCAAGAAACCAGGATCGTTCCTGGTGTTGGTCCAGCCTGAATTCTAATGTCTTGAGGGGGAGCTGGCGGACCTAGAATTAAAAAATAATATAATATATTGTATGTATATATACTTGTAAACAGCCCTGAGTTCTCTTTGGGGTGAGAAGGGCAGGATATAAATGTTGCTAATAAATAATAAAAACAAGCTTGAATTACCGCGAGCATATCCTTCCCTTATGTCCTATGTGTTAATGTGTGATTTGTGTATTGAGAGTGTTTAAATGCAATTTGTGCCATGATTGCATCATCCAGAATGTATCATAATGTGGAAAGAGTTAATTGCCAAGAAGCTATGAAGACCTTGATGTGTGGCTGGAACTAGGGAGTATCCAGACACAAGTGTTTGTGCATAACGATTGCTTTGAAGCTCCCAGGCTATTCAATGCTAGTCAAGGTGGCCAATGGCAACATTCCCACTTGCCTCCAACAGACAAGAGTTCTTTCTTCCACCCTGGACATTATTCCACAGATAGATATATAAACCCCACTTGCCTAGTTTCCAAAGGAAAATGTGTCTCTCGTCTAAAACGGAGCTGTGTGTAGCAATCCCAGCCCGCAAAGCAGCTGAAGACCCTGAAAACCTGCTATCGTGATAATAATCTTGTTGCATCTCTAATTAAAGCCAAACGTCTATAAAAAGAAGTGTGCTCTCTGGAAACCTAAAAACTAAAAATATCTTCATAATTATTTCAGATCATGCATATTTCATGAGTTTGGTCACATGCTCAGCAAGCCTAAACCGAGCAAGTGAAAAAGCTTTCAGAGCAAAAGGACCCCGCCACCCACTTTCACATTCGTTTGGCACACCTAACCCCCATGACACACTTTACGGCCTGGTGCCATTTGTGAGACGATGGACCATGGGTGATGGGATTTGTAGTACTTTCAATCGCTACGGCTCCCACAGACCACTGCGACACCCACCAGTGACGGAAATGTGCCAAACTTGGCAAATAGAACCCCTGTGACCCCCTTTCTGTCCTGGGGCAGGTTGAGGGAGGACAGACCAAGGATGATGGGACTTCCAGTACCTTCACTCACATCTTGAGACCACAGCAACTGCCACAAATGACAGAACTGAACCTAAGTTGGCACACATATCCCAAATGGCACATTTTACATGCTGCAGCGGTTTGGGGGAGGACGGACCATGGATGATGGGACTTGTAATACCTTCACTCACTTCCTGACACCACTGCGACCCCCACCAATGACTGATCAAGACCAAACTTGACACATAGAGTCCCCATGACCTACTTTATATCCTGGTGGTGTTTAGAAGGGGATGGACCATGGACAATGGGACTTGCATATGGGAGTTGTAGTTACCCACACCAACTGAACCCACCTGACACTGGATCTAGACTAAACTTGGAACACAAATGACCCGGGCACCATCGGGACACCAAGCTAGTTCATAATAAACAAATAAGACATACCTGCCGGCAATGTTGAAAATTCTATGAAGGCTTCTTTTCTTTCCCGTTGCTCCAGAGGGAGCTGCCAGGGCATCTGGTGAGGCTTGGCTAATACCTTCACCTTGTAGGCCATGTTGGGCTTCAGGTTAAAAAATTGGTACTTGTATCTGGCAGCCTTGACAATGTCAAATTCTTCTTCGTTAAGGAAGATCACGTGACTGTAATTGCTATTGGTTGGGAGCCAGGTGAGTTCAGCAGAGATCTGAGTGACGTTGTTGACCGTCAGGTGGGAGGGAGCCACAATGACATCCTTCCCAACTAACAAGGTGCACTGTAGCTCATCAGAATTGCCCCTGCTGGTGATGCTTTGAATTGAGATTCGGTACGTGCAAGTCGCAATGTTGAGTTTTTCTATGAGAGCTTTGCTTCTGCTCCCTAAGGATACACTCATCCGTATTTCTTTATCTACTAGGACGTTGTAGCTATGAATGGCTCCCCATCCGGGTGGCACAACTGGAGGCTCCCAGCCCACAATTACACTTTTGGCTAGTTGTTTGATAAGGGTAATTTTTCTAGGATAAGGCACAATGTCTTCCCCAATTTCATCAATGTTCACATCCAGGGTCCCTGCACCATTTTTGATGACGCAAGGGTCTAAGTGGCTCGGAGGGTTAATTTCCAAAAGGTCATCTCCTTCTAGTGTGTGACCAGCGTGGTTGATGTAATTCTGGTCCTGTTCGCTGCTCAACCCGCTCGAAAAACGTGATTCATTGTCCTGCACAAAATCCACAAAGTTGGACGGGACGAGACCTCTTTGTCCATCTAGAAGTTCACCTAGTTGAGAAAGAAAGTAGTTGAAAGTTACACTAATGGTCAGAGCTGAACTATCATTTTTTTTAACACAATGTGAAAAAGACATTTTTCTATCTGCTAATAGGTCAGTAAGGAAAGTTGCAACCCATGACATCCTCAACCAATATCCTGGAGAACCCGAAGAACCTCTGCCTGTACTATCATACTGTTATGTGTCCTGGGTGTTTCTTTCTGTTCTCTACCAGAGCTTTAGTTGACTGTCTTACCAAGAAGGTAAATGATAGTTGTATTCTAATAGATCTGGATGACATCAGATTGGAGAACTCTGACAAAGACACCAGTGGTTCTCAACCGGATGTTTTGGCCTTCAGCAGCTGGTAAACTGGCTAGGATTTTTGTTATTGTTTTTTGTAGGACTTAAACTTAGCTGGAACCAGGAATGGAAACCAGAGCTTATTATTATTTGTTACCTGCAGTTCTCATAAACCATCAGTCAGCATGGCTACTAGCTATGACCGCTGAGAGACTCTAGGAGTTGGAGCTCAAAAAGTAAATTTCCCAGGATCTAATGTAACCAAACTCCAAGAGGAGCAACCACCACAACCACCCCATCCCAACACAGACCTTCATAGAAACCATCTTCATCCATGTCTCCATAGACGTAGAGGTATTTTCCTGCAGTGAGGGGGAGCTCTGCTTCGGGGTTTTCATTTGGTCCATCAAAAGGGTTATAACTACAGGGAAAGCACAGGTAGTTAATATTAATATTTCCTCTTTGTCTTTCAGGGGATAAAATTAGTCACAGTTAAGAATTCCAGGGAAGGGAGATGAAGAGAAGGTGAGCAATGCTTTATATACATAGGTCTAGAGCTTGGCCACCATCCTGCGTTGTGTATAGTGTATGAGTTTTACATGCAGAACTACATTACAACCAGGCTGTGGCATCACTACTGACCGAGACGTCATGAGTTCGAGCCAGCCCGGGTCGGAGTATTTATTTATTTATTTACAGTATTTATATTCCGCCCTTCTTTCTCACCCCGAAGGGGACTCAGGGCGGATCACATTACACATATAAGGCAAACATTCAATGCCTTAACATAGAACAGAGACAGAGACAAACACAGGCTCCAAGCTGGCCTCGAACTCATGACCTCTTGGTCAGAGTGATTTGTTGCAGCTGGCAGCTCACCAGCCTGCACCACAGCCCAGCCAACCATTAATAGTCCAGCTCTCTATTGACCTAAGCAGCTCAAAAGACAGTTGCATCTGTCAAGTAGGATATTCTGGTACTGCTTTATATGAGGAGGCCAATTTAACTAATTTACAACACCATAAAAAGCTCCAGCAATGTGCGGAAGAATGAGGAAGTACTCCATCAAGGACTCGGTGTCACAAGTGGACGGTGAAGCGGCAGCTCCCCCTGTGGCCGGAATCGAGCATACCCTCATGAAGCCAGAAGCGGGAATGTTAAATTGCCTCTGTGTCTGTCTATGTATGTCGTATGCTTAATGGCATTGAATGTTTGCCATGTACAAGCACACCCTCCTCACTTTCTCCAGCAAGTTCACCACTTCACATTATTCCATAGATTTGAATCAAAGAGCTTAAATCATTATTATCACATAAAATCCTAGCTTTGGGAGTTGAAGTTACCTATATCGGGCAATGCAAAGATGGACTTTTCCCGAGTATCTCTGCTTTGAGGTATTGGAATTCTGTTCATTCTCCATCTGCAAGAACAAGAATCCATTTTCAGACGTCAGGATGAAAAAAAAGATCTCAATTTCAGTGTATACAAACACACCCAACCGTATTTAGTGTGAAGTGTAAACATATGCATGACATCTCCTGGATCAGCTTACCGATTTAAGGAAGTGAATAATACTAAACAACAAAAACATCCTTTTATCAGCATTCTATATAAATCAATTTAAATAAAGAGCAAACATTGGGAACCTCCTCAAACTGAAAGCAAGTTTTTTTCTACTTCCCACGTATTTCTGTTTAAATTCAACCAGAAGATTCAAGAGCTGGAGAAGACCTCGACTTCCTCCCCTATCCTTTTCCTTTGATGTCGGAAGTGAGACGTTTCCATTTTAGGCCGTTGGAGGGAATAAAGGCCAGCTAGTCTCGAGGTGAAAAAAATCATTACTAAGTGGATGATACTTCTAGACATTAAGGTACTCTGAACTATAAAAGTTCTGCATTCCAAGAGGAGATAAGATAGTCGCAACAAGTGAATAAATTACGGCATGTGCTGCAAGAAACCTGAAATGCCTGGAATATTGTGTCCAATTCTCGTCACCGCAGTTTAAGGGAGATGTCGAGAAGCGGGAATGTGTCCAGAGGAGGGCAACTAAAATGACCAAGGATCTGGAGAACAAGCCCTATGAGGAGCGGCTGAAAGAGCTGGGCAAGCTTAGCTTGCAGAAGAGAAGGCTGAGAGGAGACATGATGAGGGCCATGGATCAAGACGTGAGGGGAAGTCATAGGGAGGAGGGAGCAAGCTTGTTTTCTGCTGCCCTGGAGACTAGGATGCGGAACAATGGCTTCAAACTACAGGAAAGGAGATTCCACCTGAACATGAGAAAAAACACCTCACTGTGAGAGACGGAAATGCCTATATACCTCTATCTGTTGCCTGTCTGTGTACGAGGTTTATCCAGAAAGTAGATTACGTTTTGGAATTAAAAATGAACAAAGTATAAGAGAAAACATTTACCATACTCAGTTGAAAGCCACACCTAAATACCACTTCTCAACATAGTCACCATTCAAACCTAGGCACTTATCATAGCGATGAATGAGCTTAGAAACTCCTTCCCCACCAAACTCTGCCGCTTGCGTCCTCAACGATGCGCAGCTGCCGGAAGGGATGATAGGCTGGTTGAGGACGCAAGCGGCAGAGTTTTGTGGGGAAGGAGTTGTGAGGCAAAAACAAAGCTGCTTCAGCCTCCTTTTCTCTCCCTTCCTTAGGCTTCTCCTGAGGAAGTAAGTAGAAAGAGGGATTTATAATATTATTTTATGATTTATACTATTATTTTAGTGTTTATAGTGTTCCCTCACTTATTGCGGAGGTTACGCTCCAGGACCACCTGCAATAAGTGAAAATCCGCAAAGTAGGGACACTATATTTATTTTAATATTTATAATTATTTTAATAGTTATACACTATTTTAAGAATTTATCAACCAATCGTATGTTGATAAATCACCTCCTTCTCCTCCCATTGCCGCTTGGGCTCCTTTTCTCTCCCTTTGGTTTCTCCTTCCTCCCTTCCTTAGGCTGTAAACTGTATTTTTTTATGATTTATAATACTTTTAGAGTTTATTGAAAAACTGCGAAACTGAGAATCCACGAAAAGTGAACTGCGAAGTAGTGAGGGAACACTGTATTAAAAACCCGCGAAAAAGCGAGGGCGCAAAAAGTGAACCGCGAAGTAGCGAGGCAACACTGTAAATGCTGCAAATAAAATCTATATATATAAAAGGGTAATGAAATTTCGGCCTAGGACAAAACAACAAAACTACACATCCCAGAAACACTAAACTTGGCAGCACAACCTCTCATCCATGCCTCTACGTTCATACAACAAAAAGCTCCAGCTACTCCAGAAAACGGCCAGGCTTTGAGACTGCAAGGCTATTCACTGCTATTCCACCTGGCCAACAAAGGATTCCCATAAGCCACAGCAACACGTGGCCGGGCAAAGCTAGTAAATTAATAAAACGGTATACATACATGCAAATATAGGTATTCTAAAATCTGAAATCCAAAACACTTCTGGTCCCATGCATTTCAGAAAAGGGATATTCAACCTTTAAAGTGTTTATATAAAATTTTATTTGTTAAGAAATGTGGTAGATTGAAATACATATGGCTTTTCTGAAAATGCCCAAAGAAGTGTAAACGTTGGAATATGATTTCCATTCTGATCTCAATATCACCAGCTTTTCCAAGCTATACTAGTTGCCCCGCCACCACATCCAAGGAAGATAGATACAAGCCAGCTGGGCTTATTGCTTACATCGGATTCAAATCTGCATCTTGGGCTTCCAGATCGTGACCGGGACATAAAAGTTGGCTTGATGGACAATTGCTCTGGTTTATCACCAGATAGCTGTAGTGGTCGTATAAACTCTGAGATCACACAGTGGCCTCCAGAGGAGCTTTCATGACCTGTGTGGAAAACATAAAGAGAACAACAGTGTAAGAGGATCGGATCCCAAACGGGCAAGCTCGGGGCAGCTCGGAAATGATTTATTCATGTTCTTAAAATATGTATATCCTACCCCATATCCAAGAAGAAAATATCCGAAGTCTCCAAGGATGAATTTCCCCTTGGTTTTTAGAACATGTACGGGAATTTTGTAGCCTGCCAAGCCCATTAGCAAACGGAAAGCTACCTTTTAAAACTGGTTAAATTTTAATCAGTTTAAATTTGATTCTAGTTAAAATCCAGATTTGTCCATCCTCCTGGAACGCCCACACGTGTATTTTAAGGTTATATGGGAAGAGGTTAGTCAAAATGTGGGGCCTGCAAGTTTTCTAAAGATTTCCACAATAATTTGAGAATGATCTTTTAGTAGTCAATGTTTTTGTAGTCAATGTTTTCCATACATTGTAATGTTTTGGTGCTAAATTCGTAAATACAGTAATTACTACAGCGCATTGAACTTCTTTTTCTGTCAAATTTCTTGTATAACATGATTTTTTGGTGCTTAATTTGTAAAATCATAACGTAATTTGACGTTCAATAGACTTTTCCTTAATCCCTTCTTCTTATCCAAAATATTTGCTTATCCAACCTTCTGCCGGGGTGTTTATGTTGGATAAGTGAGACTCTATTGTATATTTATAACCTTATATTATCTGCTTAGAACTGGATTATATGAGGCTCCTTCTACACAGCTGAAGTGGATTATATGGTAGTGTGGACTCAAGATAAGCCAGTTCAAAGCAGATAATATAAGATTATAAATGGGTAATATAGCTGTGTGGATGGGCCTTGAGTCTACACTGCCATATAATCCAGTTCAAATCAGATAATCTGTATTTTATATACAGTGTGGAAGAGGCCTGATTGAAGAGGTCCTGGGCACCATTAAATGGCTGAGTGAGTTGCTAGGAGACCATGTGGGTGGAGTTTAGCCTTCTAACTGGCAGCAATGGGAAAGAAACAGTTATTCCTCTCCCTCTAATTAGGACTTTATTTTTCTTGGTTTTTTTAAAGTAAAAACACAATACGGATGACCATGTCTTTTATGGCCAAATTTGGTGTGTTTTGGTTGTGTACTTTTGTTGTTTAAGTTACGGGAAAAACTAGTAGAACATTTATATATATATAGATTTCATTAGAGTTAGCAAAGATTTACTCATTTACTAAATGTCAATTGTCAAATCTGATCAGTTCCTTTACTGCAGTGGTTCCCAACCTGTGGTCCATGGACCACCAGTGGTCCCCAAGAACTAAAATATGGTCCGTGGCCTCACCATTACTACACCATTGCAACGAGAGTGACTGGTCTCGCGAAGCCCTCTTATAGTGCTAAAGCAACCAAAAGCATGACAACAAGCCTCCTGACTGTTGCTTCTCCTCCTCCTCCCCTGGAAGTGCCCCCACCTTGGTGTCTTTGTTTTAGGACAGTTCCTGGGGTTATTTGGGGTGCTGATTCAGAAAATAAGCTTGGAATAAGAATAAATTCAAAGATGGCAAGGTCAAAATCTCTGCAAGGAGATGGAACTGTATATTTCATCAAAAAGACAATGGCAAATCTTATCCGGCAGAAACACGTTGAGTCTAAATTGAAGATGGATAGAAGATAGTAACGTTTAAAGAGATTTCAATAAGAATTTTATGTAAGTTGAAACAGAAGACATTTCTATTCAGATGGGGACATTCGGGGGGAAAATGGCTTTTACACATTCAAGAACCAAGGAATTCAAATGGATTCAGTGCAAAAGGCAAAAGATTTTCTGAGAAAATAAAAGATTTGGAAAGGAACCAGGACGAAGAACCAAAGGAGGAGGAATTGATATTTAAAGAAGTGAGATCCAGATCGGAACAAAGAAAACAGCTATCGTTGGGTGAGGATGGCCAAGGATCAAACCAGCAACATTGACTAGATAATGATTTATATCCCACCTTATGCCCAAATTTGGCACACAAAGCAGCTTACGATTCCAAAAAGAACAATACAAATACAAATGTAGCGATCCAGGGGGGCGGTGATGGCACCTATTAGGACACGGGGGCGGAGCCAGAGGAGGGGCGTGGCTTCTTCCCAAGAGCCCGAGAGAGGGCTGAGAATCTAAACCTCTCCTGAGGTGCTTGTTGGGACACAGAGGGCGGAGCTAGGGAAGGGGGCGGGGCCTCCTTCCAAGAGCCCGAGACAGGGCTGAGCCTCTATACTTCTCCTGAGAGGCCTTTGAGGACTAAAGGGCGGGGCTAGGGAAGGGGGCGGGGCCTCTTCTCAAGAGCGTGAGACAGGGCTGAGCCTCTATACTTCTCCTGAGAGGCCTTTGAGGACTAAAGGGCGGGGCTAGGGGCGGGGCCTCTTCCCAAGAGGTGCTTGTTAGAACACAGGGGTGGGGTATGGAGGTTCAGCCCCATCAGGCATTTGGGAAGAGGCCCCGCCCCCTCCTCTAGCCCCGCCCCCTGTGTCCTGACAGGCGCCGGAGGACAGGGATAGAAGCTCAGCCCTGACTTAGAGCTCACAACTCCGTCCATCCCAGTCCCGGCTTCCCATTTGTGGCCCCGCCTACCTCCCCTCGCAGCCCTGCATCTTGGACTAGGGGAGAGGCTCAGCCCCGCCCTCTTGGGCACGAGCCACGCCCACCCCTCTAAGCCACACCCACTTTCCAGGGGACGCTAGGTAATATTTTTTCTGGAACGGGGGTGGCAGGCCAAATAAGTTTGGGAACCACTGATCCAGAGGATGTGGATAGCTATGCTTGTAGCAAGCGCAAGTTAGTGGCCTTCTCGGAAGAAGGTACATTGAAGCCCATGTATCCCCACGTCTTGGTACATTGGATGAGGATGTTCTTGGATGTTCTTGGTACATTGAAGCCCATGTATCCCCACGTCTTGGTACATTGGATGAGGATGTTCTTGGTACATTGAAGCCCATGTATCCCCACGTCTACATATTGGATGAGGTTGTCTTGGACCCCGTTTTGCAGGAGATGCACACAAAGGGAGAAGATAACTAACTCCCAAAACACAAGAGGTAGACACTTGGAGGAAAGTTACACATAGGACCAGGAATCTCCTCCTTCTCACCACTTGTTCTGCTTTGTTACCTGGAGAAGACAAAGTGGCTTCTACCTTCTCCCTAGTGATGAAGCAATGGCAGCGGTGGCAGCTTTTCCGTGCACAAACTTCAGGAATTTTGGAGCTATCTGATCAATGTGAAGTTCTCTCCAGCATCAGAGATGATGCAGAACAAGAAGTGCCAAAGAGCTTGTCTACAGGGAAGATGCTCCTGGAGGAACCAGCACATGGAAAGACTCCTACCAAACCTCTAAGATGTATGATTGTGGTGTTAGTAGGCTTGTAGACCTCACAGGACAATTCATGATGTGTGCTGTCTCCATGGAGCAAAGATCTGTGATGTAACAGAGAAGCTGACAAGGCTGATGAAGCCCACAGATCCACTCCTTTGGGTCCACGTGAGAACCAATGACACCACAAGGCCAACCTTCACCCACGTCCTTTTGCTATCATGACAACCATCACATTCCCAGGAAATTGGAGGGAGCTTTCCTGTGTTTCATTTTTGGAAAAGACAGCTATATTCAACGGAACAGGAAAATATCTTATCTTGAATGACTGGACAACTAATAAACTCCTTTTCAAATTTTCTAGGTGGGTTCTCATAATACTTCAGTAACCAAGATAACAGGCATCTGCCAACATTGACTCGAGTATAAGTCGAGAGCGGTAAGTCTCAGAAATAAAAATAGATAATAATAAAATGACATTTCTGAATATTTACAGAAAACTGTAATTTAAGATAACAGTGTCCAACTCTGATTAAATCATTATTCCCAACTTCTTCAATGTAAATGTGCTTATGAATCCTTTTAATAATAATAATAACAAGTAGAGTAAAATAATAAATGTAATAATGCCAATAATAATAGAGGAAAATAATAAATGTACTATGTATACTTGAGTATAAGCCGACCTTGAATATAAGCCAACCAGGACCCTCACCCGAGAATAAGCCGAGGGGGGCTTTTTCAGTTCTAAAAAAAGGGCTGAAAAACTCGGCTTATACTCGAGTATATACGGTATAAATTATTGTATATTATATATATATATATACAACTATGTATGTATGTGTGTGTGTGTGTGTGTGTGTATATATATATATATATATATCTTATACAGTAGAGTCTCACTTATCCAACACTCGCTTATCCAAGCTTTTGGATAATCCAAGCCATTTTTGTAGTCAATGTTTTCAATACATCGTGATATTTTGGTGCTAAATTTGTAAATACAGTAATTACTACATAGCATTACTGCGTATTGAACTACTTTTTCTGTCAAATTTGTTGTATAACATGATGTTTTGGTGCTTAATTTGTAAAATCATAACCTAATTTGATGTTTAATAGGCTTTTCCTTAATGCCTCCTTATTATCCAACATATTCGCTTATCCAACATTCTGCCGGCCCATTTATGTTGGATAAGTGAGACTCTACTGTAATTAGAGTAAAATAATAAATGTAATAATGCCAATAATAATAGAGGAAAATAATAAATGTACCATGTATACTTGAGTATAAGCTGACCTTGAATATAAGCCAATCAGGACCCTTATCTCAGTATAAGCCGAGGGGGGCTTTTTCAGTTCTAAAAAAGGGCTGAAAAACCCAGCTTATACTCCAGTATATACGGTATAAATTATTGTATATTATATATATACAACTATATATATATATATCTATAACTATATATATAACTATAACCATTGTCATCACAGGAATAATTTGATTCATTAAATAATTCAGAAAATTCTGTTTATTGGCATTTATGACAATCAAATAATAATAAAAGAGATTAAACGAAATATAAGATGCAAAATAAAAATAAACACCCATTCATTTAGAAGGTCCCTCTGCAATGGCATGGCATTTGTAGAAGATAATAAACATTTTGAACACCATTTGAAGGAAAGCATTATTTCTTACCTTTACCTAAAGAAGTGGAAATTCCATTCATTAGCTGGGATAGGGATTTGCTAGGGGAGCCGGGGCTATCCAGAGATGCCAATGAGTTACTACTCAGGAGATCAATCTTCCCAGCTTGCTGGCGAAACCTTTCTAGTTCCTTAGAGAGGAGGTTAAACTGTTCACTCTGTGTCCGACATTTCTCCTCTAGCTCACGAACCTTGGCCTGGGAAAAATGGAGAACAGAAACAAAAAAAGGGGTTGACTGTACCAATCAATGAGATGCGGGATAACCTTTGGCTCAGAAGGGGCTGCCACGGTAGTACGAGGGTTGAATGAAAAGTAATGCCTCCACCTTCGTGACTTGGGTTTGGATAGGAATATTTTAATAAATCAAACGCAGAAATAATCTTTAGAATGTCCTCTTCAACTACCACTATTCACTTTTCCACATAATCACCAGACAATTGGATACATTTCTGCCAACAATGAAAAAGTTTTCTGAAGCCGTCACGGAAGAAGTCGACACTCAGTTTCCGCAACCGACGTCACACAGTACCCATCGTGCACAGATCTTCCGATAGCCAAGCAAAGAAATAATGTGACCCATACATTCTTGTGAAATGCCAATTATGCTTGAAATTTCTCTCTGAGTGATACGACGATTGTCCTGAATCAATCTGTCAGCCTTTTGCTTGTGAAACTCGGTGGTTGGTGTCACAGGACGTCACGCAAGTCAGATGTTCCCACCTCAACATCTTTAAACTTACTTGCCCAAAGATGCACAGGACTCACATCAACACAATTACCATAAAGAGCTTGCATTCTCAGATGAATCTCCTTCTGCTATCAAGAATTCAATGACTGCACATTGCTTAAGTCGCATTGACCGACCGTCTGCGCAGGGTTCCATACTTCGCACTTCAACAACACAACTGTTCAATGCTAAGGCTTCCCGTCTGTGCAGGGTGCCATACTTCACTCTTTAACAACACAACCGTTCAATGCTAAGGCTTCTCGGTCTGCGCAGGGTTTCATACTTGGCACTTTAACAACACAACCATTCAATGCTAAGGCTTCCCCGTCTACGCAGGGTTCCATACTTCGCACTTTAACAACACAACCGTTCAATGCTAAGGCTTCCCCGTCTACACAGGGTTCCATACTTCGCACTTTAACAACACAACCGTTCAATGCTAAGGCCTCCCCGTCTGCGCAGGGTTCCATACTTCGCACTTTAACAACACAACCGTTCAATGCTAAGGCTTCCCGGTCTGTGCAGGGTTCCATACTTCGCACTTTAACAACACAACCTTTCAATGCTAAGACTTCCCAATCTGCGCAGGGTTCCATACTTCGCACTTTAACAACACAACCTTTCAATGCTAAGACTTCCCAATCTGCGCAGGGTTCCATACTTCGCACTTTAACAACACAACCGTTCAATGCTAAGACTTCCCAATCTGCGCAGGGTTCCATACTTCGCACTTTAACAACACAACCATTCAATGCTAAGGCTACAAATGGAACTGTAGAGGAGAGTCTACTGAACAAGCCAGTACCTACCGCAAACCAGGACTGCCATCTGTTGAGGAGTTACGAAGGTGGAGGCATTACTTTTCATTCAACCCTCGTAATAAAAAAAAATATTACACTGCTTATGGGTATAATCTCCATGTGAAAGACTCAGTTAATAAAAACTTATGAGAGTCCAGGTCTAGTCACTAAATTGTCAGGCTAAAATTTGAAAGATCCTTCTCCAAGTTCCTACTGAGCCATGAACTCACTCAAGAGAACACTGCATGCTCCCAAACCCCTGTCTTTATTTCTGTGAGTCCTGCCCAAAGTGTAGGTTACATCTCCCAGAATTACCACCTAGCAAGGCCACGGCGGGACGGTGGGAATTCTAATCTGTTGGCAACACTTTAAGGTCTTCACTTAGTTCAGGCTGTGGAAACTCTTCATGCAACGAAGGAAAGCGAGGGCAGGCAAACCAACTCTGTCCTACCTTCCATCCTCCACGACTTGGATGACAATGATCTGCGGAGGGTTCTAGGTTCCATGGCAACTTCAGAAACAGAATCTCCAAGATTCTGAAACGCTCATAGTGATGCCATCAGCATGAGCCTGCTCTCAGAAAAAGGCCAATTTTGTCCACTTCCAGTTCATGGAAGATGAAAGGGACGGAATCGGAGAGGATGGGACCAGGGAAGAGGGGTGGAGGGGACCATTTTCTGTTCTTGAGCTAGCCTTGAATCTTCAAAACACTCTTTCTCCTAAACCACAGGACGTTAAAGTTCATAGGAGGGGAAGCATTTGAGTTGCACACATGTGATTCACACAATAGCAGAACCAGCTTCCAGCATCAGATATGGTCGTATCAGTAGTATCTATATCTCCACCAGAAGGTCTAAGAACATATCAATAATGGTGAGTATGTTTCTAGACTATAGCTTTGACATGACAAATGCTATATAGAGGAAGGTCGGGGACTTTCTTTTCCCAGTGTTGCCGATGGAGAAATGACTGGATAGTTATTCAAAACGTGACACACACTGCACATGCAACATGGTCAGTAGGTGGATATGTGGATAAATGAACCCAGGTTGCTGCTTCAGATAGATCTAGAGTTGCAAGAGGAGTAACTTTCTGGGGTGGGGACCATCTGAATTAAGACTATTCCCAACATAGGATTCTATGTCCAATGAAAGCCTAAAGATTTTGCACTACATCTTTCCATGTCCTCCTGATCAAGAGGTCATGGGATCGAAACCTGGCTCAGATTGAGCTCCCGACCATTAATAGCCTAGCTCGCTGTTGACCTAAGCAGCTTCAAAGACTCGAAAGTAGAAAATTTAGGTACCGCTTTATGTGGGGAGGCTAATTTAACAAATTTATGACACCAGTAAAAAAAGTCCAGCAGCATGTGGAAGAATGAGGAAGTACTCCATCATGGACTCGGTGTCACAGTGGACGGTGAAGCAGCAGCTCCCCCTGTGGCCGGAATCAAATATACCCTCATGAAGCTGGAAGCTTTATGCGGGGAGGCTAATTTAACAAATTTATGACACCATTAAAAAAGTCCAGCAGCATGTGGAAGAATGAGGAAGTACTCCATCAAGGACTCGGTGTCACAGTGGACGATGAAGCACCAGCTCCCCCTGTGGCCAGAATCAGGCATACCCTCATGAAGCCAGAACCTGGAAAGTGTTAAATTACCTCTGTGTCTGTCTATATATGTCGTATGTCTAATGGCATTGAATGTTTGCCATGTATATGTGCATTGTGATCCGCCCTGAGAAGGGCGGAATATAAATACTGTAAATAAATAACTGAATATAATCACCCGATAACAAGAGAGCAAATCAACAGCCCATTTATCGGCATGTGTTGAATGCATTGCTAAAGACACATGTTAAGGACGTGTTTGTCTAAATAGTCATGGATTCGTTTTTGAGACTGTACTACTACTACTACTGTATTTCTTCCATTCGAAGACACACTTTCTATAAATATCTCTAAAAATGGGGTGCATCTTAGAATTGCTGGTATGTCTTATTTATTTTTGTTGGCGGTGCCGGTGCTGAAATTAGGGTGCGTCTTACAATCGATGGCTTCTTACAATTGAAGAAATACAGGAAGTGGGATCACCCTCCTGTTCTTCACATAGAGGTTTTGAAAACGGCTTTGGAAGGTTAAGGCAGGCAAATGGGGAGAGTTGTTACTAATGCAGACACGGTTTATGGGGAACAAGACTATCCCGCGATCAGAGGGATTGCCCACCACTCCATGCGCAAGCTGTGCATTTTTGGAAAAAATATAGTCTGAATTCAGACAAGATCCACACACAATCTGAAAGTTACAACTTTGTATGAAAGTTTGAAACCATTCTTGCTGGGCATGCTCATAAAATGGGTTGCTTGTTGCTGCCAATGTTTGTTGCTGGAGGAATGCACCACTGGCTTTTCAGTATTTATTTACTAGCTGTGCCCGGCCACGTGTTGCTGTGGCTTATGGGAATGCTTTGTTGGCCAAGTGGAATAGCAATGAATAGCCTTGCAGCCTCAAAAGCCTGAATACTGGCTGTACCCGGTGCCATTTTGACCGAGGGGGTTGCTAGGAGAAAAAGTGATCAGAGCCTACCCTTCTAACCAGCAACCAGGGTTGAAAACGGCTCTTCCTCATTCTCTAATTTGGACTTTATTTTCCAGGTTTTTTGTTTGAAAGACATAGATTGGATGGCTATGTCTTTTGTGGCCAAATTTGGTATGATTTGGTTCAGTGGTTTTGTTGTTTACTCCATGGTAAAAACGTACATTACATCTATATATATATAAAAGAGTGATGGCATCACGGCGACCCACAAAACAACAAAACTACAGGCCCCCCAACCTCAAAATTTGACAACACAACCCATCATCCACGCCTCTAGGTTGATACAACAAAAAGAAAAGAAAAATAAAGTCCTAATTAGAGAGAGAGGAATAATTGCTTTTATCCAATTGCTGCCAGTTAGAAGGCTAAGCTCCTCCAACTTGGTCTCCTAGCAACCCAATAAAAATAATTAAAAACACTAAAAAATTAATACAATAAAATACTATAATAACAGAAAATAACTAAAAATAATACAAGAAAATAATAAAATATGATAAATAAAAAGATAACTTACAATAAAATTAATTAAAAATACAAATAACGTCAAATAAAAATTACACAACAATTTTTAACCAATACCACCACCACTTTGCCACAGCAACGCGTGGCCGGGCACAGCTAGTTTTTATATATATAGATTGAATCGATGTACTGAATATTGATTGATTCATTCTCCCCACCCTGTGGCATCATTATTGCGAGCCGAGCATGCTTTCATAACAATGGTTCAACTTATGCGCTTCATGTAAAGGTAAACTAGAAGAATTTGCTATGGGGATGAGGAAGGGAAGGGGGTTGTTTATTTATTTTTTTCTCATGTGAAATACCTGCATGCTGTCCAAGGTGGTCTGGATGTAGAGCAAAGCAAAATACATACAAACAAAGACACAGGGAAAAGGATGTGGAACAAAAGAAAGATTTTTTAAAATCCAAAAAACCAAAAAAGCTGAACAGATTATAAAACATCGTGGGATTTTTTTTTTGTACATTTCAAACCAATACATATATTTAGCATATCTGTGCGACCATATTTTGTTGACAACAGAATTCTGAGATCGATAGTTTGACAAGAAGGTTGGGGATCTTTTGTATCAAGTCCCCATATGTTTCAAGTCATTAGCACCAACATTCAAACAAGAAATAAATCAGTGAATTTGATATATCTTGGAAAAGGAGATAGGCAGGAAAAATCAGAATGTTTTGATGGACAGAAACCACTACCAGTAAAAACAGAAAATGCAAAAATTATCTCTATTTATGTGTAGAAACAATGCTTCAGTAAATGGCTTTTGTTGCAAAAATAATTGTGCAAAATGAAAGATTTTTGTAAAAAAAACTTTCTTGGGTGAAAAAACACTTCCGATAAATTCTCCTACAATATTTAACAAAAAAAATCATTCAAAATGTACAAAAATCTCATCCAGTTTGGATTTTTTAAATATGTTGTCGAAGGCTTTCATGGCCATGTTCCAGAAGCACTCTCTCCTGACGTTTCACCCACATCTATGGCAGGCATCCTCAGAGGTTGTGAGGTCTGTCGGAAACGAGGCGAGTGGGGTTTATTTATATATCTGTGGAATGATGTCCAGGATGGGAGAAAGAAGTCTTGTCTGCTTGAGGCAGTTGTGGATGTAAATAAAGAACAGCACTCAGAAAACAGAGGAATTCCAGACAGGAAACAATCAGGGCCAGCTAACACCTCCCAACAAAGGATTCCCCCAGGCAGGAAGCAGCCAGGCTTTGAAGCTGCAAGGCCATTCAATGCTAATCAAGGTGGCCAAAGGCAACATTCACATGTAACTCAGACAAAAGTTCTTTCTCCCATCCTGGACATCATTCCACAGTTATATATATGAACCCCACTTGCCTAGTTTCCAACAGACCTCACAACCTTTGAGGATGCCGGCCATAGATGTGGGCGAAATGTCAGGAGAGAATGCTTCCGCAACCAAACTCCTTTCTTGGGAGGTATTAGCTGGCCTTGATTGTTTCCTGTCTGGAATTCCCCTGTCTTCTGAGCGTCGTTCTTTATTTACTGTCCTGATTTTAGAGTTTTTAATACCAAACAGCTAACACCTCCCAACAAAGGATTCCCCCAGACAACGTCAGGAGAGAACGCTTCTGGAACATGGCCAGACAGCCCGGAAAACTCACAGCAACCTTTCCTTTGGTTTGAAACAGTATTTACTTATTCTAAGCATTACTTTACACATATCTTCAGGACTTCGGAGACTGTTTTGTTCCCTATTGAGAGCAATTCTAGTTCCTGTGTGACTTCATACAGAGTTAAGATTGGAAACAAGCTTGAAATCTGGTTTTAAGTCAGTAGCACAGATATGCTGAATGATACACTGAGCACATTATTAAAAAGAAAAGAGGAAAAAAAGCTTTGGCAGCAACTACACTGGCATATGTTTCAGAAGAAAACCCCAAGTGCTGCTTCTCTGCAATCCCAACAATCCAACTAAACACAGACTGTGGATGGGAGATTAATAGTCTCCAAGACAACAGAAGCAAATTACAATGGGGAGAAAAGATGGACAACCTAGGACTGACTGGAAGTTCAAGGAATATATATACGAGGGTTATCCAGAAAGTAGATTACGTTTTGGAATTGAAATTGAACAAAGTATAGGAGAAAATATTTACCATATGCAGTTGAAAGCCACATCGAAATACCACTTCTCAACATAGTCGCCATTCAAATCTAGGCACTTCTCATAGCGATGAATGAGCTTGGCAACTCCTTCCCCACAAAACTCTGCCGCTTGCGTCCGCAACCAGCCAGTCACCCCTTACCGCAGCTGCGCATCGTTGCCAAAACGCTGCATTGAGGACGCAAGTGGCAGAGTTTGGTGGGGAAGGAGTTGCCAAGCTCATTCATGCCTAGATTTCAATGGGGACTATGTTGAGAAGTGGTATTTGGGTGTGGCTTTCAACTGCATAGGTAAATGTTTTCTCCTATACTTTGTTCATTTTTAATTCCAAAACGTAATCTACTTTCTGGATAGCCCTCGTAGATATTTTTTGCTGGCTATATTGGCCCCAGATGTTTTGGCCTTCAACTCCCAGAAAACCTAACAACTGGTAAACTGGATTTCTGGAAGTTGTAGGCCAAAACACAGGTTGAGAACACTGATCGAGAGGCTACAATATCACTACTGAGTTCGAAGCCAGCCCAGGTCAGAGTGAGTTCCCGACAGTTAAATAGCCTAGCTTAATGTTGAGCTAAGCAGCCCGAAAGACAGTTGCATCTGTCGAGTAGGAAATTTAGGTACCACTTTATGTGGGGAGGCTAATTTAACTATTTTACGACACCAGCAGTGTGTGAAAGAATGAGGAAATACTCCATCAAGGACTCAGTGCCACAAGTAGATGGTAAAGGGGTAGCTCCCCCTGTGGACAGAATCAAGCATAACCTCATGAAGCTGGAAGCTAGAATGTTACATTGCCTCTGTGTCTGTCTATATATGTTGTATGGTTCAAACCGCCAGCTAGAGAAGATCCTGCCCACCGGAAGGTTGGCAGTTCAAGCCTGGGTCGGGGTGAGCTCCCGCCATCAGCCTACCTTCAGCTCACCTAGCAGTGAGCATTGTAAGTAGATAAATAGGTACTGTAGACAACATTGTAAGTAGATAAATAGGTACTGCTTTGGCGGGGAGGTAAAACATGTTGGCAAAAAGGCATCCATGGACGAAAGGCTCCTTGGCGTGGAAAATGAAATAACAGCACCTCCCCATGGCCAAGTTGAGCATAGCCAGATGCCGGAGATGAAAAAAAGGAAGCCTTGCCTTTGTTTATGTACTGTCTGTCTGTGTCAATTGTATAAACGGCATTGAATATTTGCCATATATGTACTAGTAATCCACTCTGAGTCCCTTCCAGGAGACAGAGAAGAATATAAAGTATATTATTATTATTATTATTATTATTATTATTATTATTATTATTATTATTATACTTGGAGTCGAGAGGAAGAGTTGGCAGGGCGGATGGCACTATGGCATTGTGGGCATGCAAAAAAGATAAACATTGCTGTCTTTGGGGGTATTTTTAAAAGATGATAAACACACATACACAACCAATTATTCAATAGGCCTTCCAAGTGGATTAATGATAGTTTCAGATTCTAAGAAGAGCAAGAAGTTTAATTCCGGAATCGATAAAGTGTACCCAGCCCGTAAATCCCAGGAAATGCTCAGTGACAACAATCCTAATGGCTATTAGAAGTAATTAATGCCGCCAATGAAGGGATATAGATTGTGACTCCCTTGTGTGGACAGAGCCGTTAATGGATTCTGACGGAGCCAGAACTATTCTTGGTCTTGGTCTCATTTTCCAACTGATTAAATCATTATTTTCATCTTCTTCAATGTAAATGTGCTTATGTACCTTTTTAATAATAGAGTGAAATGAATAATAATAATGCAATAAAATAATAAGTGCAATCATAGAGTAAAATAGTAAATGTAATAACAATAAGAATACCAGAGTGAAATAATAAATGTATTAATAATAATAAAATAGAGTAAAATAAATGTAATAGTAACAATAGTTAAATAATAAATGTAATAACAATTAATAGAGTAAAATAATAAATGTCATAATACCAATAATAATAGAGAAAAATAATAAATGTACCACATACACTTGAGTATAAGCCAACCTGAATATAAGCCCAGCTATATGCACAGATGTCTATTATATACAGCAAAAAGGAAAAAAAGGGAAAAGTATGGTATATAATATACTTTAAAGTAAGTTATAGTTCTATATTTCCTCAAGTGATATAATCACTTATATTATGATTGTAATATCAGTTTATATATTCCAACTGTACAGATAAGTACATATTTCAATGTCCAATTTTGACAAATATAATCTTGATAATGTTCTCAAGGTTTGTAATACTCTTCTTCAAAATTGATCATTCAAAGTAAATCAAAGTTCCATGTCAATAGCAACAAAGTTCCAAAGACCCTCATCCGAGTATAAGCCAAGGGGGGGGGGGGGGGTTGGTACTAAAAAAAGGGCTGAAAAACTCGGCTTATACATGAGTATATACGGTATATAGGTATATAAAATGAGTATGAAAATCAAACGTTTACAATAAACTAGCATTGCAAAACAGGCTGATTTTCCGTTTCATTAAGAATGGGTGAATTTATTTATTTATTTTTTTGCAGAGTGCACACTGATGTTGTCGGACTCATATAAAAGTCTAAAACAATCACTGGATGGTGTTACTGTTGCCAATTTTTTTGTCACCCCACTGATAAGCTAACAGGACCCCCCATTTGGATTTGGGATCCATAGTTTAAGAGTGCTAAGCAGAATTATTTTCTCCGTTCTTCGGACTGAGAGTAGCCCGACACCGTTTCAATTGAGGATGTCAGGGACTGGCTTGGGACTTTTCTCCTTGGTCGTTCTCAACGTGTGGGTCTCCAGATGTTTTGGCCCTCAACTCGCAGAAAACCTAACAGCTGGTAACTGGATTTCTGGGAGTCGTAGGGCCAAAACATCTGGGGACCCACACGTTGAGAACCACTGTTATAGACCAAAGGAAAAAAGTCCTAAGTCAGTCCCTGACATCCTCAACTGAAACGGTGTCGGGCTACTCTCAGTCCGAAGAACGAAGAAAATAATTCTGCACTCAGTTCATTTGCTTCCTCATTTTTCTTACCCTCGCCTTATTCAATTGCTCCATATCCTAATAATAAATATTATCATGGGATGGAAAAATTACAGCTTTGCTTACCTCTAGCAGCTGAACTGCACCTTCATGTTCTTTTTTAGCCTCAACTTGAGCCTGAAAAGATTACATCGTGATTGTCATTATTATCATGTACAGTTTTGAACATCCTTTTCTTTAAAAAAAAAAAGGCATTTCATAATCAAAATAAACCTCAATAAAACAATCTATATATATATATATAAAAGAGTGATGGCATCACGGCGACCCACAAAACAACAAAACTACAGGCCTCCCAATCTCGAAAGTTGACAACACAACCCATCATCCACGGCTCTAGGTTGATACAACAAAAAGAAAAGAAAAATAAAGTCCTAATTAGAGGGAGAGGAATAATTGCTTTTATCCAATTGCTGCCAGTTACAAGGCTAAGCTCCTCCAAGTTGGTCTCCTAGCAACCCAATAAAAAATAATAAAAACACTAAAAATTAATACAATAAAATACTATAATAACAGAAAATAACTAAAAATAATACAAGAAAATAATAAAATATAATAAATAAAAAGATAACTTACAATAAAATTAATTAAAAATAAAAATAACGGCAAATAAAAATTACACAACAATTTTTAACCAATACCACCACCACTTTGCCACAGCAACGCGTGGCCGGGCACAGCTAGTATACATATAACATTCATAAAATCCAAAACCAAACAATAACTATTTTCCAATGTTTATCACTACAAAAGACCTAACCTGGGCATCACTGGGTACATAATTTAGTTTTTTTTATCATGTCAGAAACGACTTGAGAACATAATGCAAATCGCTTCTGGTGTGAGAGAATTGGCAGTCTACAGAGACATTGCCTCATCTTTATCTGTCTCCTCGTCTTTATCTGTCTTTTCCTTTTTTGTTTTAATATTAGATTCGTAAGTCTTCTCTACTAGCATCTAACAATATAAAAGGAAAACCAAAAATGGTCTCTGGAGTGAAAAAAAAATACCTTGGCAAGTAAGAAGAAATCTTTTGTCTCATCTGTAATTACAAGTTTATTTTCAGAAGTCTGGCCTATAATAATGACACAGGAAGCCACACAAATATGTGCTGGAGATTTAGTTTCTTGGCAGGCTTGGCTATCTTATTGGATCTCCTTATCAGTACAAAGAATATGAGGCTAATATTGTTTTGGTCTTTCTATGACCAGATTGGACATTCTGGATGAGAGAGGTGTTTAATATATTCTGAAATAGAACATCCACGCTGGTGACTTGATATCAGCGGGCTCTATTGTTAACTTCAGAATCTCATAAAACTGGTGTCAGATGGAGGGACAACTTCCACACCAAGATGTATTATTATTATTATTATTATCATTATTATTATTAGAAATACGAGTCCACAACAGACACTCTGCTGGCTGTTGTATTGGATCACACGTCGGACACTTCCCAAGTTGTTGTTGTTATTGTTATTATTATTATTATTATTTTATTGTATGACGCAGCAAACAAGATAGATATGCTTATTATTATTATTATTATTATTATTATTATTATTATTTGAAACACAACAAGAGTCCACAGCAGACACTCGGCTGGCTGTTGTATTGGATCACACGTCGGACACTTCCCAAGATGTTGTTGTTGTTATTATTATTATTATTTTATTGTATGACACAGCAAACAAGATAGATATGCTTATTATTATTATTAACACAACAAGTTGAGTCCACAGCAGACACTCTGCTGGCTGTTGTATTGGATCACACGTCGGACACTTCCCAAGTTGTTATTGTTGTTGTTGTTGTTGTTGTTGTTGTTATTATTATTATTATTATTATTATTATTATTATTATTATTATTATTATTATTATTATTACCCCTGGCTTTTTCTTAACTCATATAATCTCAAACAAACCTGTTCTTGCAGTTTTCATCTCCATTATGAAGGTCTTTATTGCCAATTCAAACTCCTTGAAAAACTGCAAGTTGCTTCTCGTGTGAGATAATTGACCATCTGCAAGGATGTTGCCCAGGGGACACCCAGATGTTTTACCATCCTGTGGGAGGCTTCTCTATCTCATGTCCCCGCATGGGAAGCTGGAGCTGACAGACGGGAGCTCACCCTACTCTCCGGATTCAAACCGGTGACCTTCAGGTCTGCAACCCAACCTTCAGGTCAGCAGTCCGGCTGGCACAAGGGTCTAGCCCACTGCACCACCGGGGGCTCCACTAGTGGGGTGTCTCAGAGTTGTGTCCTCAGTGTTGTACAACAACTTTATTAATAACTTAGATGATGGGATAAAATGCTTGTTTATGAAAATTTCAGATGACACCGAAGTAGGGGGAGTACCAGAGCCGCCATGGCATAATGGGTTCTGACTAGCAACAAGGGTTGAAAACGGCTCTTCCTCGTTCTCTAATTTGGACTTTATTTTCCAGATTTTTTGTTTGAAAGACATAGATTGGATGACTATGTCTTTTGTGGCCAAATTTGGTGTGATTTGGTTCAGTGGTTTTGTTGTTTACTCAGTTCTACAAACGAACATTACATTACAAACGTACATTACCTTCTGCAGGAGTTCAATTTCCTTCTGCTTTGCGTTGAGAACAGCCAAGGCTTGCTCATGCTCCAATTCCAGCTGTTGCCGCCGTTCAGCAGCCTCTCGCATATGCTGTGAAATGGGAAAGAAGCAAACCATGTAGCAAGCAAGCCATCATTGTAGGCCTTCTTTCACGAGGACACTGCTAATGTCTAAGCATGCAATGCTCACCTTTAATGAGCATCAATGTGAAATGAGTCCATGCTGAGAATCCTGGTTTGATCATACTTTATCATAATAATTTAAAAATATATATTTATATCCTGCACCAATCTTCCCGAGGAGACTCAGGGCGGTTTCCAACAAAAGAATGGAAAATGTGTCAGAGTAATGGTTTGTGTAGTGTGAAATGTTCACTCATTGGTAAAGCTAAAGTTTGTGCAATGCTCCGGGAAGCATTCCAGTAGAGACATGGTTAAATGCATAGAGTTAGATTTACTGCCTAGAGCAGTGGCTCCCAAACTTATTCCAGAAAAAATATGACTCAGCGCCCCCTGGAAAGGGGCGTGGCTTAGAGGGGTGGGCATGGCTCCTGCTCAAGAGGGCGGGGCGGAGCCTGTCGCCTAGTCCAAGATGCAGGGCTGGGAGGGGAAGGTGGGCGGGGCCACAAATGGCCGGCCAGGACTGGGAAGGATGGAGTTACGAGCTCTGAGTCAGGGCTGAGCTTCTATCCGTCCCGAGGTGCCTGCCAGGACACAAAGGGTGGGGCTAGAGGAGGGGGCGGGGCCTCTCCCCAACTGCCTGACAGGGCTCAACTTCTATACCCCACCCCTGTGTTCTAACAAGCACCTCAGAGGAAGTATACAGAGGCTCAGCCCTGTCTTACACTCTTGGGAAGAGGCCCCGCCCCCACCTCTAACCCCGCCCTTTAATCCTAAAAGGCCTCTCAGGAGAAATATAGAGGCTCAGTCCTGTCTCGGGCTCTTGGAAGGAGGCCCTACCCCCACCCCTAGCCCTGCCCTTTAGTCCTAAAAGGCCTCTCAGGAGAGGTATAGAGGCTCAGCCCTGTCTCACACTCTTGGGAAGAGGCCCCGCCCACACTCCAGCCCCGCCCTTTAGTTCTAAAAGTCCTCTCAGGAGAAGTATAGAGGCTCAGCCCTGTCTTGGGCTCTTGGAAGGAGGCCACGCCCCCTTCCCTAGCTCCGCCCTTTAGTCCTAAAAGTCTTCTCAGGAGAGGTATAGAGGCTCAGCCCTGTCTCG
The DNA here is from genome assembly GCF_035594765.1 of Anolis carolinensis. Classification (NCBI taxonomy): domain Eukaryota; kingdom Metazoa; phylum Chordata; class Lepidosauria; order Squamata; family Anolidae; genus Anolis; species Anolis carolinensis. The sequence continues at coordinate 10,995,525 of NC_085847.1, forward strand.
GGCTCTTGGGAGAAAGCCACGCCCCTCCCCTGGCCCCACTCCCGTGTCCTAATCACTGCAGCACCCACTAGGGGGTGGTAGCACCCACTTTGGGAATCACCGGCCTAGAGTGACATTATGGAGCTTCCGTTACGTAACCGGACATCAGTCACTAGAAAAGAATGTGGGCAGGCATTAAGTTATCTGATGAGCTTCTTTTCTGGTCGCTATCAATTCTGCCAGGCATGAGAATGTGCTGCTCCTTCTGTGTGCTTGTATATAGCTGTAAATAACTGCAATAAAAGTCTATTTATTCATAGACAGCTATGAGTACACATGTGCATGTTTGTTCGTGCGTCTAAGCAGATGCTAGATTGCCAGACGGAGGGGAGATTGAGACTGAGAGCTGTTTGTGTCTCAATGTAACCCTCACACCATAAGAAACCAACAAAAACAAAGAAACCACCCAACTAGCCTCATACCTTCAGTACTTGCTCTAGGTTCTCCAGTTTGGCTTGGAGCTGGTGTTTCTCCTTCACAGCCAAATCTCGTTCTTCGGTCACTGCGGGGAGGGTTTCTCTAAGTGGATCATACTCTGTCTTCACTTGAACATCAAGAGAGGAAAATGGTGAGGATTCACGAGATTCCATGAAAGTAAAATCATACAGTCAATGGTTGTCACGTTCTCCAAAACGATCTGGCACAGTGGTCATAGTTCTGTGTTCACAAAACCATATTTTTTGCCTTCTCTCTGAATTTTGCTACAAATGGGGAGCGGAGGTGCAATTAATGCAGCTTGTCACATTCCCCAATATGTTTTCTGACAATTCCATTTATTCCTGTTGATAAGAGTGGATCTAATGATCGCTTCTGCAAGCTGGTGTCTTGGGAACATATGGGCCCCCCAGTGGCAAGGAGAAATGAAATAGCTGACCTAGTTCGAAATAGTAGAGACCAAATATTTAGCTCTCATAGAATATTATCCTCTGGGATGAACTGCAAAAGGTAGCAATTTCAAACATATAGAATACATTGTCTGTAACTTCTAAGTAGTATTTGTTATAACCTAAGACACGCTATATCTGATGTAGCAGCAACCATAAACAGTAAATACTCGATTCTAGATTGCTGTGAGTTTTCCAAGATGAATGGTCATGTTCCGGAAGCATTCTCTCCTGACATTTCGCCCACATCTATGGCAGGCATCCTCAGAGGTTGTGAGGTCTGTTGGAAACTAGACAAGTGGGGTTATATGTATATGTGGAATGTCCAAGGTGGGTCTGTTGGAGGCAAGTGTGAATGCTGACATTGGCCACTTTGATTAGCATTGAATAGCCTTGCAGCTTCAAAGCCTGGCTGCTATCAGCTCCAGCTCCATGCGGGGACATGAGAGAAGCCTCCCACAAGGATGGTAGAAACATCAAAAACATATGGGCGTCCCCTGGGGCAACATAATAATAATAATAATAATAATAATAATAATAATAATAATATACATCATACATCACACAGTCCTAGACACTTGGGAAGTGTTCGACTTGTGATTTTGTGATACGAAATCCAGCATGTCTATCTTGTTTGCTGTGTCATAATAAAATAATAATAATAATAATAATAATAATAATAATAATAATAATAATATTGAACTTCAAAGACTCTGGCAGAAACCAGTGCAGGTGCCGTGCCAAAAGATCTCAGCCGGCATTTGGAAACAATAGACATTGACAAAATCACGATCTGCCAACTGCAAAAGGCCACCCTGCTAGGATCTGCATGCATCATCCGAAAATACATCACACAGTCCTAGACACTTGGGAAGTGTTCGACTTGTGATTTTGTGATACGAAATCCAACATATCTATCTTGTTTGCTGTGTCATAAAATAATAATAATAGTAATAGTAATAGTAATAATAATAATAATAATAATAATAATAATAATAATAATAATATATCACACAGTCCTAGACACTTGGGAAGTGTTCGACTTGTGATTTTGTGATACGAAATCCAGCATATCTGTCTTGTTTGCTGTGTCATAATAAAATAATAATAATAATAATAATAATAATGACAAAGACGCCCAGGACTGATGTATGGCTAAAGCACGAGGATATTGGATGAACGGATTGTAACCATATGTTTTATATTTTATACTGTATTAATTGTTTGTAATGGATTTTATATACTGTTATGGTTTTAATTATGTGTCAGCATCGAATTGTTGCCAATTCTGTAGTCCCTTTGGGCGGCATAGAAATGTTGGAAATAAAATAAAATAAATAATAATAATACTTTATTTATACCCCACCACCATCTCCCCAAGAGGACTCGGGGCAGCTTACATCCTTGCAGATGGCCAATTCTCTCACCCCAGAAGCGACTTGCAGTTTCTCAAGTTGCTCCTGACATAAAAATAACACTGTAAATACGTAGTAAATTAATTAAGCTTCCCATCTACGTTGATGAGAGGAGCATATTGCACGAGCCACTTCTCACTGCATAAAAATCCGGCATATCTGCGAACTTACATATTACCTCGCCATTGCGCACTGCCTTGTGGTAGATATTTGCATCCTGGAGGTTCAAGCGATTCTTGTCGTGTACGGCATCCTTCAATACATTTTCCTAGAACAAAAAACAAAAAGAACTCAAGAGTCTGGTGACATCTTATGAAGTTACTTCAGTAACTCACTGGCCGTGATGGATACGAGATTTCGGGAGCTGTAGTCCGTAAAAGTAATTCTTCCAATCTCTAAGTATTACAAGATAGGGAATCGAAGTAAATAGGCAGTCAAATGAGAGCTTCGAACATTCATATAACATGGCTCTGACTATTTTTGTAAATAAACCTTTTGTGATTTTAAAAACTAACCTCTGGATCTTTGCCTTCTAAGCTCAAAATTCTTTACAGCCACATAGCACTTCACGCTATGCTTGCTGTGAGCTGAATGCGCAACTACAGTAGAGTCTCACTTATCCAAGCTAAATGGGCCGTCAGAAGTTTGGATAAGCGAGTATCTTGGATAATAAGAAGGGATTAAGGAAAAGCCTATTAAACATCAAATTAGGTTATGATTTTACAAATTAAGCACCAAAACTTCATGTTATACAACAAATTTGATAGAAAAAGTAGTTCAATACGCAGTCATGTTATGTAGTAATTACTGTATTTAAGAATTTGGCACCAAAATATCATGATATATTGAAAACATTGACCACAAAAATGGCTTGGATAATCCAGAAGCTTGGATAAGCGAGGCTTGGATAAGTGAGACTCTACTGTATAAGTCAATGATGGGCAACCTTTTGCGCATGGTGTGTCAAAATTCACCAAAAAACCTAGCATGACTTGGGTGGTGTGTCACTTCGAGAAAAAAACCATAATTTCACACTATGTATAGCTTAAATATCAAAAATGTGTAATCTATATATATATATCAAAGAGTGATGGAATCTTGGCGACCGACAAAACAACAAAACTAAACACCCCACAACCTCGAAAACTGACAGCACAACCCCTCATCCATGCCTCTAGGTTGATACAACAAAAAGAAAAGAAAAAGTCCTAATTAGAGGGAGAGGAATAATTGTTTTTATCCAATTGCTGCCAGTTAGAAGGCTAAGCTCTGCCCACTTGGTCTCCTAGCAACCCACTCAGCCCAGGGGACAGGCAGAGTTAGGCCTCACTTAGGCCTCTTCCATACTGCCTATAAAATACAGACACCACCAGACAACGCCACAGCAACGCGTGGCCAGGCACAGCTAGTTGTAATATATACGTGTATTTAATAAATCAAAAACTATTGACTACCATTATTTCCATGTACAACAATCTATGGTACCTCTTGCAGTTTCCACGCTAATTTCTCTCTATTCTAGTTTCAATGTAGTCATGAATAATGAATAATAATATAATAACATAATAGTAATAATATGATAATATACGACAATAATAATAGAATAATAATAGAATGATATAATGATAATATCTCTCTCTCTATATATAAATGTAATGTGCATAATTCCCATGGAGTAAACAACAAGACCACTGGACCAAATCACACCGAATTTGGCCACAAAAGACAGTCCACCCGCACCCTAAGCACATACATATAGTTTTGTGTTTTTTTCATGACATACACAAATTCAGGTCACTCAATAGCTTTGCACTCAATTAACAGTTTGCAAGAGGGGGAAAGTGAACCAAAAGCAACCAAATAGATCTGTTACATCTTTTCGCGAAACCATAGCCAGCCTCTCTTCTGACGTCTGGAATAAGATCTAATATTAAAAACAATATTTTTCAATCACTACACGGCCAATAATTTTTTTAAAAATTAGTAGGGATGATGGCTTCGGGAGATTTAACACAATCTGACACCGCTGTCTGTATAGCAAAGTTGAGCATCGCCCGGAGCTAAGCATCTGTTGTCCTGTGTTCTGGTTAGCTCATGCATCCATTTTTGCATTGTAAAACAAACAAAACCTATGCACTTCTGGACCGTAAATTTATTTCGGAGTAAGGGAGAGTGGGAAGACCTTTTTGTAAGCTACTGCCTTTTCCCAGTTTCTCTAGATTTCATATGAGTGGTTCATGTAATTGTTTCCCAATTGGCTGTGGATCGGCCTTAAACCTTGTTTTTGGATGCTGTGTCTTAACACTGGATCATATTTACTGTATATACTCAAGTATAAGCCTAGTTTTTCAACCCTCTTTTTAAGACTGAAAAAGCCCCCCTCGGCTTATACTCGGGTGAGGGTCCTGGTTGTATTATTTTCCTTTTTTTAAAAAAAATTATTTATAATTTTCAAATACAGTGCACAATTAAAAACTTGTATTATTTTCCTGTATTTATTATGATTAGATGTATTATTTTACTCTATTATTGTTGCTACTATTACATTTATTTTACTCTACATTTATTATTATTATCAATACATTTATTATTTCACTCTGATCTTATTATTATTATTGCATTAATTATTTTAATCTATTTATTATTACATGTATTATTTCCCTGTAGTTATTATGATTACATGTATTATTTTACTCTATTATTGTTGCTACTATTACATTTATTTTACTCTACATTTATTATTATTATCAATACATTTATTATTTCACTCTGATCTTATTATTATTATTGCATTAATTATTTTAATCTATTTATTATTACATGTATTATTTCCCTGTAGTTATTATGATTACATGTATTATTTTACTCTATTATTGTTGCTACTATTACATTTATTTTACTCTATTTGTATTATTATTATTAATACATTTATTATTTCACCCTGATCTTATTATTATTATTATTATTATTATTGCATATTGTATACTTACATAAAGCTCAAATTTCAGATAAGACTCTCCAACTCTGATCAAATCATTATTCTCATCTTCTTCAATGTCAATGTGCTTATGTAGTTTTTTAAATAATAATAGAGTAAAATAATACATGTATTATTTCCCTGTAGTTATTATGATTACATGTATTATTTTACTCTATTATTGTTGCTACTATTACATTTATTTTACTCTATTTGTATTATTATTATTAATACACTTATTATTTCACCCTGATCTTATTATTATTATTATTATTATTATTATTATTATTGCATATTGTATACTTACATAAAGCTCAAATTTCAGATAAGACTCTCCAACTCTGATCAAATCATTATTCTCATCTTCTTCAATGTCAATGTGCTTATGTAGTTTTTTAAATAATAATAGAGTAAAATAATACATGTAATAATAATAAATACAGGAAAAAATACATGTAATAATAAATAGAGTAAAATAATAAATGCAATAATAATAATAAGATCAGAGTGGAATAATAAATGTATTAATAATAATAATAAAAATAGAGTAAAATAAATGTAATAGTAGCAACAATAATAGAGTAAAATAATACATGTAATAATAAATGTGTTCGACTTGTGATTTTGTGATACGAAATCCAGCATATCTATCTTGTTTGCTGTGTCATAATAAAATAATGATAGCAATAATAATAATAATAATAATAATGCAGTAACCAGCAGTGAGTGGTGGTTTCCATGCCAGTAAGATGGTGAATCTTTGCCGTGCTTTGGTCTGAATTTTCAAACAGCTAAGCCGTCCACTGAGTGCTAGCCTTATAATAGGTTCAGCACTTTGGACTTTATTTTTATATCCTGCCCCATCTCCCCGAAGGGACTCAGGGAGGCTCACAACAGGGACAAGCCCGAAACAACAACTTTCACTAAACTTGAAAGGCCATAATGCTTAGACAATGAGGGATCGCCTAACTAAGTAAGATACACACACACACACACACACACAAATATATATATATACACATATATATAGCTGTGCTTGGGCACGCATTGCTGTGGCGTAGTCCTAAGTGGGGTTTTCTTTGCAGCATTCAAGGTAGCCTAGAATGAATTCCCCTAGGTATGAAGCAGCCAGGCTTTGAAGCTGCATGAGTATTCAATTGTATTCAAGTTGGGTAACAATGGAATCCCCTAATTATGAAGCAGCCAGACTTTGAAGGTGCAAGGTCTCTCCTTGGAAAGGAGTATTGTGGCCAAATTTTGGTGGGATTTAGCCCAGTGGTTTTGTTGTTAACTCAGTCCTAATTACACACTTTACATCTATATATATAAAAGAGTGATGGAATCCTGGCGACCACCAAAACAACAAAACTAAACGCCCCACAACCTCCAAAATTGACAACACAACCCATCATCCACGCCTCTAGGTTGATACAACAAAAAGAAAAGAAAAATAAAGTCCTAATTAGAGGGAGACGAATAATTGTTTTTATCCAATTGCTGCCAGTTAGAAGGCTAAGCTCCGCCCACTTGGTCTCCTAGCAACCCACTCACCCAGGGGACAGGCAGAGTTAGGCCTCACTTAGGCCTCTTCCACACTGCCTATAAAATACAGATTATCAGATTTTAACTGGATTAGATGGCAGTGTAGACTCAAGGCCCTTCCACACAGCTTTATAACCCATATAATCTTATATTATCTGCTTTAACTGGATTATCTGGACTCCACACCTTTACCCTTGACCTTAACTACCACCAATTCCTCAATACTTTATTTCCCATACCACCATACTTTGCCACAGCAACGCGTGGCCAGGCATAGCTAGTTTACATATATATAGATAAGAGTTGTCGAAGGCTTTCATGGCCGGGATCACAGGGTTGTTGTATGTCTTTCAGGCTGTGTGGCCATGTTCCAGAAGCATTCTCTCCTGACGTTTCACCCACAACTTCAGAGGTTGCGAGGCTTGGAGAAACTAGGCAAGGAAGGTAAATATATATCTGTGGAGAATCCAGGGTGTGACAAGAGTCCTTTGTCCGTTGGAAACCAGTTAATGTTGATGAACCAACCTGGACACAGGATATTATTTGAGAACACAGAAAGGCATGACCACTCAAACAACTATAATGTCAGACTACACAGAGAAGCCATTGAAATCCACAAGCATGTGGAAAATTTCAACAGAAAGGAGGAAACCATGAAAATGAACAAAATCTGGCTACCAGTATTTAAAAAACTAAAAAAAAATCAGAACAGTAGATGGGAAGCAACACTCTGAGGGCAGAGGAGCCCCAGGGACGGCTAATGACTCTGAACAAAGGATGCCCCCCCAGGCAAGAGACAAACCTTTCCAATGCTAATTAGGGTGATTAACTGAAACATTAACTCTTCCAGGAGTGAATTTCCCTTCCAAAGGGGAGATTTCTCCCACTTCCTGTTGTGCTTGGATGGCGCATTCAATGTGTGGCATGGGGTCGGACTGGATGGCCCTTGTGGCCTCTTCCCTCTCGAGGATCCTCGATCTGCCGGATGACAATGTGCAAAGAACGAGTAAAGAGGAGCAAATGGAAAGGATCAGCGGTTGTCATGGAAACATGGCCCAGCAGGTAAGGAAGAGTTGTACCAAAGGAAATATTCAAGGGGCGGAAAGAGGCCCGGCTATTCTGCAGAATGTGAGTGACAGCTCCATTCCCATCGGTCTTGAATTATTTTTGGCAATGTCTGTGGAAAGAGAAAGCTCTGGGACAATGGGGAGCAGCTCACCCATGTTCGTCCGATGATAACGCCAAACTTCCTGTGTGTTTTGCCACTTGAAGCTCTGCATCCACTCAGACCCTTTCAGACCACACAGGGAAAGGAAAATATACCAATACTGCTCTGCTATTGTTTGGAAAGTGCTATTGTTTTGACTGATTGCTGGCTTCCTGTTGAAGCTTTCTGAGCCAGAGGATGAACTCAAGTGGCAGTGGGTTCACACAGAAGTGAGGAGGCACGAAGTCAGGTTTGCTCCTTGATTTAGGTAAGTCCTGTCTAAGATTGCATTAAAAAGCTTAGTTTGTGCTGACTCTTTTCTTAGATTGCATTAGGAAGCCGTGTGCTTGACTCTTTGTTGCTCTGCTATTGTTTTGAAAGTGCTGTTGTTTTAACTGATTGCTGGCTTCCTGTTGAAGCTTTCTGAGCCAGAGGCTGAACTCAAGTGGCAGTGGGTTCACACAGAAGTGAGGAGGCAAGAAGTCAGCTTTGCTCCTTGCTTTAGGTAAGCCCTGTCTAAGATTGCATTAAAAAGCTTAGTTTCTGCTGACTCTTTTCTTAGATTGCATTAGGAAGCTGTGTGCTTGACTCTTTTCTGATACTGCATTAGGATGACTGGATATAATAATAATAATAATAATAATAATAATAATAATAATAATAATAATAAAAAAAACTTTATTTATATACCGCCCTATCTCCCGGATGGGACTCAGGATGGTTTACAGTCATAAAAGCAACACAAACATTACATAACAACATAATACACATTATTAAACAAAGTAAAATAATACAATTATAACAATAAATCACACTTACATGACCAGATCAAGGGGGCGGGAACCATAAACCCAATATATTAAAATGTATCATTTTAGGCTAGGGAAATCTTGTGTAATGTATTCAGGCTCAGAAATCGGCGGTAGTCCAATATAATTATAATTATATATATATAATTATAATATAATTATTGGATGGCCCGTGAGGTCTCTTCCAACTCTACGATTCTATGATTCTATGATTCTAAGTGTACATAGGGACCCCCAAACACAGCCTTGCCCAAACACGAATCAAGGAACACAAAAGGCACTACAGACTGATCCAACCAGAGAAGTCAACCATAGCAGAGCACGTGATGAACCAACCTAAAAATAGCATATTATTGGAGAACACAGAAATGCTGGACTACTCTGACAACATCATGTCAGGCGACACAGAGAAGACATTGAAGTCCACAAGCATGTGGACAATTTGGCACCTGGCACTTGACTCTGACTGTATGTGAGCGTGGTATTTCCTTGTTGCTATGTTCACAGTCACACACCTAGGGAGAAAACCTCGCCGCTTGCCCTTTAATTAATGAGCAAGCTGTGAGGTTCCAGGCTAATATTTTATTAATCAAAGATGTTTTAAAATATCAAGACTTGAAGTTCTTTTAAAACAAATGCATACAGTGCCAGGGTAGGTGAGAATGAATCACCTTTCTTTCTTTTTTTCTAAATAGCAAACTCCAATCCAAAGGCACGGAGCAGGAAAAGAGATTCCACCTTAACATTAGGGAGAATGTCCTGATGGTAAGAGCTGTTTGGCAGTGGAGTATGCTGTTAATAATAATAATAATAATAATAATAATAATAATAATAATAATAATATACTTTATTTATATTCTTCTCTATCTCCTTGAGGGGACTCAGAGAGGATTACAAGTACATATGCATGGCAAACATTCAATACCGTTATACACTTGACAGAGACAGACAATACATAAACAGAGGCAGGCTTCCCTCTTTTATTTCTGGAAGCCATGGGGAGGTGCTACTCTTTCATTCTTCCACACTGAGAAGCCTGTCGAGTGAACTGCTGGCATGTTTTTCAGGATCGCCTTTTACCTCCCCACTAAAGCAGTACCTATTTATCTACTCCCATTGCTGTTTTCGAACTGCTAGGTAGACAGAAGCTAAGCTAACGGCGAGAGCTCACCCTGCCGACAGCTTGAACTGTCAACCTTCCCAAACCTTAAAATGTTTCAGTTTGTATCTTTAACTTATAGTCTTTAACAGTCTCTTCAAAACGATATTGCTTTATACAGCTCTCTTTCAGTCTACTTCCAAGGGACTCAAGCCTCAACTGTCTTCTAACTCCTAACAAACTCAAGCTTCAACTGAATTCTAATTCCTAACACTGGCTTCTGCACTCAAACAGACTCAAGCCTCAACTGTCTTCTAACAGACTCAAGAACTGTCTTCTAACTCCTAACACTGGCTTCTGCACTCAAACAGACTCAAGCCTCAACTGTCTTCTAACAGACTCAAGCCTCAACTGTCTTCTAACTCCTAACACTGGCTTCTGCACTCAAACAGACTCAAGCCTCAACTGTCTTCTAACAGACTCATGCCTCAACTGTCTTCTAACTCCTAACACTGGCTTCTGTACTCAAACAGACTCAAGCCTCAACTGTCTTCTAACAGTCTCAAGCCTCAACTGTCTTCTAACAGACTCATGCCTCAACTGTCTTCTAACTCCTAACACTGGCTTATTACACATTATTATATTATAAAACAGAGAAAACATTACCTAGAGAAGGCTTGAGAAGGTTGCTGTCTTCAACATTCCCTAAACACCTGATGACAGAGATATGTTTTTACTTGCCTGTGAAAAGCAAGCAAGGACTTTCTTAGACCAAGAGATATGTAAAAACTATTTTGTCATCGCTGACATCACTTTTGGCAGCAAGGTACTCAAGTATGTAGTAACTGAGCAGAAAAACACCAATTAAACCCATCCGTGCACTACCAGAAGGAGTAGATGGATTATCTATCTAGACTATTCCAAGTCTCTCCACATTACTCCAAGGTGTCCAATGTGCTAATAGGAAGAACGTGTTGACATATTGGAGCCTCCCATGATGCCTAATTGTTTGCTACAGACTTTACTCAGCCATTCCAAGAAAATAGGAAGCGGGCTTGGCTGAGCCACATGTCCGCTGGTTTGCATGGCAGTTTGATAGGACGTATAAACACCAAAGTGATACATTAGTGCATTATATTCCTCCTTCAAAGTATATCCAAAAAAATGGTACGTGTTGCAACTGTGTTTTAGATAACTATCCCGAGATATATTCAGATGAGTGTTGGAGAGAAGAGAACAACAATTAAGCGGCTTTCAGGAGTAGGCAAACTGGTGCCTTCCAGATATTCTGGACTTCAGTTCTCATAATTGGGAGCCACACAGACTCATGGCAGGGAGATAATAATATAAAATCAGGAAAAAAAACAAAAGCAGAAGTGATAAGAAGCTATGCAAGTGAAAGTCTTGTCTGAATGAATCATAGCGATTTATGTAGAAACTAAGCAGGGGTGGATCTGGGCAGTGCCAGAATGGCGGAGTGCCAGGCAATCCCAATGTATTCTCACACAAATCCTCAGTCAACATCGCCAGTGACAACTGTAGTCCCCGAAAAGTAACATTTCCAAGTTCTGGTTTAATTTCTATAAAGATTGGCTCCAAATACAAGACACACAAAAAAAGGTTAGCAAATGACGGGATCTCCCAGGACCTACCAAAGTAAGCCAGGTGTCAAATGGGCAGGTGTAGCAAAGATCCTGTCACTGAATGCACCATCAAGAGTCCCGGCTTTTTCAGAAAGCTGCCCTACATCTGCCACGCAGCTGTCGAAATCATTTGCGCCACTTTAAAAGGCACCCGGGGGTCAGAGTGCCACCCTCCTCCTCCTCTTCCTCTGCTGTGTCTGCACCGTTCAATTAAAATTAATCTTCCTGGCTGGCTGGTGCTGACCTTTCCAGCAAGCGCCTGGAAACAGAACATCACTCCCCTGGGGCTTGAATGGCCGGGTGGGGCCTCGGACAGCACGACACCTCCAGAGTAAGTGCAACAGTTGACTCAAGATGCCCAACACACAGAATCCATTTCTTAAAAGCCAACTAATCCGATATTTTTGCTCCCTTTGCTAGCCCACAACATGCCCTGCCATGCCACTTGAGCGGAAAGCGGTATTGTTGACACGTTTCCAACAGTTGACCGGCCAACTCCAAATGGGTGGGTAGGCAAGGTGATATGAACAAGCAGTTCAAAGGGTAATAGCAACCTTTTCCTTTACAGGAATAGTGAAACTCATCACTGTTTTGATTCCGGACAAGCGATACCACAATATTGAAGAACATGGAGCAGAAAGTTCTGAAGTTCAACCACACCAACATGACGAACTGAATCCGCCAGTCTTTGCTGGTTAGGTAACACCCAACAATGAGTAAAACAAGCAGTCAAAGAAGAAGAACATGCCCTGGCAGAATATGTAAAGCAAGTCAAAAATCAGAAACTCTTCAAAGCACAGCAGACCAAAAACCAGTACAAGAAAACCGCACTACAAACTAGAGCTGACAGCTGGCACAACAAAACATTGCATGGAAAGTTCCTTGACAAAATTGAAGGAAAAGCTGATAAGGAGAAGACCTGGCTCTGGCTCACGAATGGGACCCTGAAGAAGGAGACAGAAGGCCTGATCCTTGCAGCCCAGGAGCAAGACATCAGGACAAAGGCCATTCAGGCCAAGATCGAAAAATCAGCTGATGACCCAAAATGCAGACTGTGCAAGGAAACCGACGAAACCATTGATCATAACCTCAGCTGCTGTAAGAAAATTGCACAGACAGACTACAAACAGAGGCACAACTACGTGGCCCAAATGATTCATTGGAACTTATGCCTCAAGTACCACCTCCCAGCAGCAAAGAACTGGTGGGATCACTAACCTGCAAAAGTATTGGAAAATGAGAACGCAAAGATACTGTGGGACTTCCGAATCCAGACTGACAAAGTTCTGGAACACAACACACCAGACATCACAGTTGTGGAAAAGAAAAAGGTTTGGATCATTGATGTTGCCATCCCAGGTGACAGTCGCATTGACGAAAAACAACAGGAAAAACTCAGCCGCTATCAGGACCTCAAGATTGAACTTCAAAGACTCTGGCAGAAACCAGTGCAGGTGGTCCCGGTGGTGATGGGCACACTGGGTGCCGTGCCAAAAGATCTCAGCCGGCATTTGGAAACAATAGACATGGACAAAATTACGATCTGCCAACTGCAAAAGGCCACCCTGCTGGGATCTGCGCGCATCATCCGAAAATACATCACACAGTCCTAGACACTTGGGAAGTGTTCGACTTGTGATTTTGTGATACGAAATCCAGCATATCTGTCTTGTTTGCTGTGTCAGACTATGTTGTTATGTCAATAATAATAATAATAATAATAATAATAATAATAATAATAAAACTTTATATTTGTACCCTGCGCCTTCATCTCCCCAAAGGGACTCGGGGCAGCTTACATGGGGATATTTCTAAATTCTGAACCGGTAATTTACAACCAGAGAATGAGAGAAATACATACTTTAACGAATTTAGTTAAAATATTTTTCTCTATTTTTCATATCTATCAGCAACTTGTATTTTTTTTTTAATCTGAAGAACAAAAGCACACGGTCAAAAGGTCAACAGCGGTTGCTGGTGGCCTTGGCAGTGTGATTTCTAAATTGCTGCGTGATTGAAAAATTGTACTTCGTCGTGGGTAATAGCTGCAAAGTTGTCAAGTCAACTGAGAACGAAGCTTTTGATTGTTTTCCACAGGGAGGAAAATGTGACATATTTTTAATCTGTTAAGTTTGAAATACAGCATGTCAGTTTCTCCCCCTCCCCACACATACACACATGCACCTAACATATTATACTGTTTTGCTCAGCCTGTCTTAAGTAGAGACAGTTTTAGCATTTTTTGACAGGGCTTAATATAATCAGTTCTATGGATTCCTAGTCTTACTTTTGGATAATTTGTCTCTTTCCGTCCATCATGATTAGTTGTGATGGAAGGGAAGAAGCAACTGGAGAATGACCTCTTAATGTTGTCTTCTCTATAAACTATTTACATACAAATATGTAAATTTGTATGTAGTCCGCTCTTCCCACCTTAGTGGAAATAGGAACACAATCTTCATCCATAGACACTTCCAAATTTAATCTTGTGCCTCATCTGTTAAAGAAAAGGCTGCATTTGATGTCTCTCATGCTTAACCCAGCCTTTCCTTTATCTTGTTGTTACGTATATTATATATATTTGTGCATATGCGTGTAAAATTTAATAATGTTTCAGAGGCCCAGAAACAACCGGAGAGGAACTAAAGTTCTGTAGAAGTTTCCACTTGGTAACCAAAGTCACCAGGATATGGAGGGTGAAGAAGCTGTTACAGTCGCATGCAAGACCTATGGGATGTGTTGTACCTCAGCATTGGTTCACCTTGCTCTTAACACACACTCCACCCACACACACTCCACCAAAGATAGCAAAGTCTGAATAAAAAGCACTAAAGAAGGCAATAATCCAAATGCAAAGGCAATCTGTCTCTAATACAGCAAATCAGTCATGAAAACAAGGCAGCATGAACTCCAAAATGCAATCCAAAACAGGATCCAGGCATGAACAAAAACAAGAATTATATTCCATGAGCATAGACAAGGCCGGAATTTAGCTTCCCAAAACCAACTTCATCTGAAATCTTTCCCTGTTTCTCTCTTATTTAACCATGCTTACAGGCTAAGAAAGCATTCCTTTGTCCTTGAGTTCCCACACGTTTGCCAGCTATTCTAAGAGAACATATGGGACGATGACCTCGTAACAACTTTATATCTCTATCGAAAGAAGACTCCTCTGACTCGCTGCCAGTGCCACCTGGGACTTGTTGATGTTCTGAATCCTGTGAAAGGTCACCCTTATCCACTAACTTCAGCTTTACTACTATTCTGTTTATCAACAACTTCCGCTTCACTGCTAGCCTGCGGCCTCTCTGACAATTCAGAGCCTTCAACATTTCCTTGATCAGCCTGCATAAACCCAAATCCCCCTTCATCATCAGACTGAACCACAACAGGATGTTTGTCTTCTTGACAGAATATGCGACAAGCAAGAAGCTTGCTTTCATGGAAGAGAAGATCCAGCAACTGGAGGTCCAACTTGCAACACTTAAGGACATTGGGTACCTTGAGCTTTTCTTGAAGACAGCCCAGCAGACCGTTCTAGGTGCATAACACATTGGATGAACATGCATGGGGTGGATATGAGGAGGTCATTTCAAATGTGGAGGAGGCTGATGTTTGGAGGAATGTGATACATAGAAGGAGGAGGACCAGGCATCATTCTGTGAATCTGGAGTTACAGAATCAATCTGAAGTTCTCTACGCAGAGATGATGACGAACTAGAATATGTTGGCAATGATGAGAGGTTCTTGGATACAACTGAGTGGACTGTCATTGATGAATGCATGCCAGATGTCTCGGAGGAGGAGGAGGAGGCCAGTTCACAAACACAGAACCTGGAGTTACAGAATCAAGTAGAAGCTCTTTCCTTATTCACAGATGATGGAGAACAAGAACACGCTGGGGAGGATGAGGGATTCTTGGACACAGTTGAGTGGATTCTCCTAGATGAATGCATGCGGGTTGTCTCTGAGGAGAAGGACAGGTTGCCTTCTTCGAGGGGTTCTCTGCAAATTCACACTTGTGGAGTATACTGTGCTAAAATTCTTTCAAATTTTGGCAGTAACCCCGCCCACTCCTCCCCAGGGCATATAATGAGCCCTGGCTCCGCACTTCCCACACAGTAGTAGTCAGAAAGGGGTCGGTTTGCACATTGAGGGGAGGAAGGAGTGGGATTGTGTGAATTCACAGAGGACCACTCGAAGAAGCACAGTTACAGGTAGGCCACCTGTCCTTCTTCTTCGTGTCCTCTGTGAATGCACATTTGTGGGGACTAAGCAAGCTATGGTTTAGGTAGGCGAGACACATGTCAAACCGACACTAAGCAAGTAAACCAATAAACACATTGAGTAGTCCAGCGAGGCCCCGTCCTGATGCTGGGAGAGGCAGGCGGGCGTCAAGGGAGCTCCAAAGCCGGCGTCAGGACGAGGCAAGGCTGGGAGAGGAGCAGCTTAAATAATTGGGTATGTTTAGCCTGCAGAAGAGAAGGTTGACAGTCATTTTTAAATATGTCTCATTTGGGCTTCTGGGAAGCTAGACTCACCGGGTCCCTGAATCCATGATTTCAGCTGAGCTCAAGTCAACCAACAAAGGAACAAATCTTAGCCAATTTGCCAAAGGAAAGGCCTCAAATTTTTACTCTTCCAACGTAGACTCCCCAGCTGATAATTGAAAAATCAATATTCTCATTTCCTGTCATACAGCCAAGAGTAACATTAAAATTGCAACCTGGTTACCCACAGTACTCACAGCCAAACACAATTATAAAACAGATAGACTATAGAAGTTCCTCAAAATGCAATTAATTCCAGCACTACAGCTCCAAACCTTATTGTAACCACAGTGGCCAAAGACAAAGCAATTACATTTTGGAATAAAATCCTCCATGTTGGTCCTTCTTCCTTATTTTGCTGTCATAAAAGCTGCATTTTGCCTCTAAATCATTTGAAAGATCAGGCCCAATTGATGTTCAGGATGGCTACTTACATATCAACCCCGGTTCCACATACAAGTAGAGCAACAAAGGACACCAATTCGTGCAGCGATGCAAATATTACAAGTCTTTACATAGCTAAGATAGACCGGGCTGTGGTGCAACTGGTTAGTAGTCGGCTGCAATAAATCACTACTGACCGAGAGGTCATGAGTTTGAAGCCAGCCTGGGTCGGAGTGAGCTCCCAACCGTTAATAGTCTAGCTTGCTGTTTACCTATTTATTTATTTATTTATTTATTTATTAGCAACATTTATATCTCGTCCTTCTCACCCTGAAGGAGACTCAGGGTCATATGTACATACAATATATTATATTATTCGTATAGCACAATTATAAGCATTATATATTGCTATATTGTACTATAACACTATATTGTAATATTATTAGTAATATTACATGTAATATAAGTATACCATTATAATAGTGTATTATTATTATTATATTGTATTACATTATAATATTATTAATATTATATGCATATACAATATATTATATTATTAGTATAGTATATTATATATTATTATATTGTTATATGAACAGCCCGAAAGACAGTTGCATCTGTCAAGTAGGAAATGTAGGTACCGTTTTATGCGGGGAGGCAAATGTAACTAATTTACGACACCATAAAACATTCCAGCAGCGTGCCGAAGAATGAGGAAGTACTCCATCAAGGACTCGGTGTCATAAGTAGACAGTGAAGTGGCAGCTCCCCTGTGGGTGGAATCGAGTATACCCTCATGAAGCTGGAAGCTGGAAAAATGTTAAATTGCCTCTGTGTCTGTCTATATGGGTCGTATGTCTATTTATTTAGTTAGTTATTTATTTACTACATTTATATGCCGACCTTCTCACCCCAAGGGGGACTCAGAGCGGCTTACAAATTACATTCACATACAATACATTATATTATTAGCATAGTACAATACTAGCATTAAATTACTATATTGTACTGTATCATTACATTGTAATATTACTAGTAATATTACATGTAATATTTAACATATAATTAATATTATTAAATTGTAGTGACATGCTATGCCATACACACACATGTATATAATGGCACTGAATGTTTGCCATGTATATGCGCATTGTGATCCGCCTTGAGTCCCCTTTGGGGTGAGAAAGAAGGGCAGAATATCAATTCTGTAAATAAATAAATAAGAACAGACCACGTTAAGCCGAAAAGCAGAGGGAAGCCAATGCCGAAAAACCGTCAAAGCCAGAAAAAAACAGACTGAGTTACAGAACTGAAGGATGAGGAGAGTTTCCTAACATAGTGCTGCAGCATACAAAAAGGAACTCCAGCTCTGGCGGCACCCGCCCTTTTGTACTATTGGGGAGAGTGGGCGGCGCAAGTGCCAAAAAGTATCCTTGAGAGAGATCTATAAGGTTCTGAAGTGCTCGGCGCAGGCACAGAACAAACCCATTTGTGTGATTCACAAAGGCCACAAAGAACCACCAGTACAAAATAAATACAGAGGTACATTTCCACCTGCCTGCGAAAAGCAAGCCAGTATGAATTTTCACTGGTCACAAGATGCCCCTGCAAAGTCCTACATTTTGTGGAGACAGTGTGCATCATGTTATTTATGAATATGGGCAATATGTTGCTCTTACAAATAGGTTAATCAATCATTGGGTTTGATATTTACGCAGAACACACACTTATTAATAGCTACTTCCTGATTGTCTGCTCCGAGTGTCATGCATTTCGACGGCCCCTTATTGCTATTTTGAAAACCTAGCAACGCTATACATACATAGCACAGTGTACAAGGAGGACCAGATTAAAAGAAAAGTGTGGGAAGAAGCTCACTCTGAAACAAATGTCATGTATTTAGGCCTCAATTCAATTGGTAGTCTCTTCTAGAGTAGACCAACTAGATTGACAGGCTTCACAGATGTGTTGACTTACCAATTGGGGATTAATTCCAGGACTTTACTGCAGTTGGAACTAGCAATTGGGCTTAAGACATATATCTCTGGTATGGTCATATTTATATCTATATACCGTATATACTCGAGTATAAGCCAACCCGAGTATAAGCCGACCCAAATATAAGACGAGGCACCTAATTTTCCCCAAAAAAACTGGGAAAACATTGACTCCAGTATAAGCCGAGAGTGGTAAATTTCAGAAATAACAATAGATACAGTAGAGTCTCACTTATCCAACACTCGCTTATCCAACGTTCTGGATTATCCAACGCATTTTTGTAGTCAATGTTTTCAATACATTGTGATATTTTGGTGCTAAATTCGTAAATACAGTAATTACTACAAAGCATTACTGTGCATTGAACTACTTTTTCTATCAAATTTGTTGTATAACATAATGTTTTGGTGCTAAATTTGTAAAATCATAACCTAATTTGATGTTTAATAGGCTTTTCCTTAATTTCTCCTTATTATCGAACATATTCGCTTATCCAATGTTCTGCCTGCCCATTTATGTTGGATAAGTGAGACTCTAATGTACCAATAAAATTACATTAATTGAGGCATCAGTAGGTTAAATGTTTTTGAATATTTACATCAAGCTCAAATTTAAGATAAGACTGTCCAACTCTGATCAAATCATGATTCTCATCTTCTTCCATGTAAATGTGCTTATGTATCCTTTTAATAATAATAGAGTAAAATAATACATGTAATAATAATAATAAATACAGGAAAATAATACATGTAAAATAGAGTAGAATAATAAATGTAATAATAATAATAAGATCAGTTTGAAATAATAAATATTAATAATAATAATAATAAAATAGAGTAAAATAAATATAATAGTAGCAACAATAATAGAGTACAATAATAAATGTAATAATAATGGAGTAAAGTAAGAAATGTAATAATACCAATAATAATAAATGTACCATATATTCTCGAGTATAAGCTGATATAAGCCAACCAGGATCCTCACCCGAGTATAAGCCGAGGGGGGCTTTTTTAGTCTTAAAAAAAGGGCTGAAAAACTAGGTTTATACTCGAGTATATACAGTACATAAATGTCAGGTTTAGGCCTTTTTCACACAACTGGAGTTGGCATCCTGACAGGCACATTTTTTTCTTCATATTAACAAACCAAAGGTTTTTCAACATAACTGAGTGGAATATAAAAAGAAAAATATATATCATAAATTGTATTTTAAAAGTAACGTTCAAATGGCAAAGTACTGGCTAATTTGGTGCAACTGATTTACACCTCTGAAACGCTCCCTTTGCCAAAATTAAAGAAATGAGATTGCAAAGCAGCTTAGTAGGAACAGTTTGCCTGCAAAACTCCAAAAAACACAGTTCGCAGCCTCCTTGCGGATCCCAAAGGCAACCGAAGAAGCATCTGTTACTCTGTCAAAACCAGTCTATCAAACTTACATGACTTTTAACACACATTTTAATTGCCTTCAGTTATTACAATGACTTTCAAAATGACGAAGTGCAACTGAAATTTTAACAAAGCGTGGGGCTGACGGAGGTGGGTGAGATCCCAGTTAGGAAAGACATACATCACTCCGAGAGACAAAATGCTCATGATTTTTTAAATAGTTTTATACACCGTGTTTCTTTGGCTGCCTTTGGAGTTTTTTGTCCAGATTGAAACAATAACATTTCAGCCCAAGATTTATTTCCGCCAGTGGCAACTTCATGGAGAAGCTACTAGGCTTAGGAAGTTAGTGTGACAAAGTTTGGGAGTTGTAGGAAGTGTTTGTAAAAATAAATTATTGGTGG
Organism: Anolis carolinensis; assembly: GCF_035594765.1. NCBI lineage: Eukaryota > Metazoa > Chordata > Lepidosauria > Squamata > Anolidae > Anolis > Anolis carolinensis. Next base: position 11,015,865 of record NC_085847.1, read on the forward strand.
CCTTCTCTCTGTGGAGATGTTATGTGTCCCAATGTCCTGCAAAATGGGCAGATTTGTTCCGTCACAGTCCCAGAAAACCACTTGGGATCATATAAGTATGGATTTGTGTTGTTGATTTTCCCCCAAGCCATGGAAAACAAAGCAATCTAGGACATCATAGATTTGTTTTCTAAACAAGCACATTTCGTCCCACGTAAAGCTCTAGATAGAGCACAACAATTGGTCAAAATGTACGAGGGTTGAATGAAAAGTAATGCCTCCACCTTCCTTTCTTGGGTTTGGATGGGAATATTTTAATAAATCAAACACAGAAATAATCTTTTAACTACCACTATTCACTTTTCCACATAATCACCAGACAATTGGATACAACAATGAACAAGTCACGGAAGAAGTCGACACTCAGTTTCCGCAACCGGCGTCTCACAGTTCCCATTGTGCACAGATCTTCCAATAACCAAGTAAAGCAATACAGTAGAGTCTCACTTATCCAAGCCTCGCTTATCCAAGCTTCTGGATAATCCAAGCTATTTTTGTAGTCAATGTTTTCAATATATCATGATATTTTGGTGCTAAATTCGTAAATACAGTAATTACAACATAACATTACTACATATTGAACTACTTTTTCTGTCAAATTTGTTGTATAACCTGATGTTTTGGTGCTTAATTTATAAAATCATAACCTAATTTGATGTTTAATAGGCTTTTCCTTAATCCCTCCTTATTATCCAAGATATTCGCTTATCCAAGCTTCTGCCGGCCCATTTAGCTTGGATAAGTGAGACTCTACTGTAATGTGACCCACACGTTCTTGTGAAATGCCGATGATGCTTGAAATTTCTCTCTGAGTGATACGACGATTGTCCTGAATCAATCTGTCCACCTTTTGCTTGTGAAACTTGGTGGTTGCTGTCACAGGACGTCCAACTCTTTGTCACACAAGTCAGATGTTCCCATCTCAACATCTTTAAACTTACTCACCCAACAACGCACGGTACTTACATCAACACAATCACCATAAACGGCTTGCATTCTCAGATGAATCTCCTTTTGCTGTAAAGAATTCAATGAGTGCACATTGCTTAAGTCACATTGACTGACCGTCTACGCAGGGTTCCATAGTTGGCACTTTAACAACACAACCGTTCAATGCTAAGGCGTCCCCGTCTGTGCAGGGTTCCATACTTCGCATTGTAACAACACAACCGTTCAATGCTAAGGCGTCCCCGTCTGTGCAGGGTTCCATACTTCGCATTGTAACAACACAACCGTTCAATGCTAAGGCTTCCCTGTCTGTGCAGGGTTCCATACTTCGCATTGTAACAACACAACCGTTCAATGCTAAGGCTTCCTGCCAAATTGAACTGTAGAGGAGAGTCTACTGAACAAGCCAGTATCTGCCAAAGACCAGGACTGCCATCTCTTGCGGAGTTACGAAGGTTACAAGGCATTACTTTCATTCAACCCTCGTATATTCAAGATTACTTTAGGGCCCATTGATGTCCCTTAGAGATTGTGACCAACCAAGTCTTAACTTTGGTTGCTAAATTTTGGGAGGCGTCTTTATTGTTGTTGCGTCCCGCTCAATGGATTGTCACTTTGTTGTGGTAAGGAGTCTTTGCGTGTTCCAATGAACCTGTGGGAATAACCACCGAAGTCATGCCCACAGGAGAGGTTCCAGACTGAGAACAATCCGAAGTCCTCAATGGCAGATTGGGCAGAAGATACCATGGTACATGTTACAATGGCTGTGAAGGCAGAAGAAGGCTACAACAGATTGAGATTGGTTAGGACCCTCATTCTGTGAAGACTGAGTGTTCATCGGCTGTACACCAACCTCCACACATTAAAAAAAAACTCACATAGACGTGTCTTCTAAGAACTTGGAAGGCCGTCACACTTGGACAACGAGGGATTTCCAACGTAAGTAAGTAAGGTTGTTAAATGCCAACCAAGACCATCAAACAGCGAATGCTTGCCTGCCAACATCTGCCACAGGATATTATTGTCCCGCTCTGCCTAATGAGTCCTGGTTACCACCAGTGATGAAAGTGACACACAGGCCACAACAAATACTTTTATCAGCATTTGTTGCAAACACAGAACAATCCCGTTCACCATCATCTGCAGCCTGTGATAAATGCCATAGTTGCCAAGTTACTAATGGACTGTTACTATAAAGGTCTGTCGATGTTGCCTGCTTAATGGCCGAAGACAGATAGGACACTAGCCTACCAAGACTGTTTGTCCACATTACTTTTTCACTCATTTTCAATCTCATTGATTTTCTCTGAACAGGTGTCGCCATCATAAGGCAACTGGAAAGGGAACGACAACGACGTTCAAAGTAAATAGCACACAATGAAACAGGAAATAACACTTTCAAACCAGGAACGGAAAATTTTGTTACATAGTGTTATATGTGCCTTGTGATCCGCCCTGAGTCCCCTTCTGGGTGAGAAGGGCTGAATATAAATACTGGGAAGAAATAAATAAATACGGACTAGTAATCTATGCAATTTTGATCCGTATAAATGCAACTAGCAGACACCACTGGAACAGAATATTCTCGAGAGACAACAAAAATGTTCTATAACAGCGTATATCTGACACTGGCATTACAAAGCCCTTCTGAGACTGTTGACAGAGACCAAAACACATGGAAAACTTGAGAAGACTTGTCTCTCGGGTCTGCTTTCACCGAGATTAAATTACTCAGGCTTTCTTATGCTGGATTGCTGTCTGGTTAAGAATGGAATGGCTACATGCATGTCCATGCCACGGATTAGGATCCTTTTTATAATTTATTACTACTAGTCTATACAGATAATAAAAGTGAAAAATGCGTAGGTGTGTATGTGGAGGAAGTGTCCACTTACACAAACAGCCTCCCGAATCCACAAACAGCTATAGTTCCCAATAAGCAGGAGACACCAATGGAACCACTACCTCTCCCTTAACCCTTTCCTACCCTTTCCTACGGCCCACAGTTCACTGAACAAGAGATTTGGGGACAATTCACCATTATTTACAAGAGTTGCACTTGACCTACATCCAGAGTACTGTTAACCCAACCAACGATGGATCCTTAATTTGCATGACCCTATTCACTGCCTCTCCCCTAACCCTTTCCTATGGCACACAGTTCACAGAACAAGAGATTTGGGGACAATTTACCATGATTTACAAGAGTTGCACTTGACCTACATCCAGAGTACTGTTAACCCAACCAACGATGGATCCTTAATTTGCATGACCCTACTCACTGCCTCTCCCCTAACCCTTTCCTATGGCATACAGTTCACAGAACAAGAGATTTGGGGACAATTTACCATGATTTACAAGAGTTGCACTCGACCTACATCCAGAGTACCGTTAACCCAACCAACGATGGATCCTTAATTTGCATGAGCCCACCCACTGCCTCTCCCTTAACCCTTTCCTACCCTTTCCTATGGCGCACAGTTCACAGAACAAGAGATTTGGGGACAATTCACCATTATTTACAAGAGTTGTGCTTGACCTACATCAAAAGTACTGTTAACCCAATCAACAATGGATCTAATTTGCATGAGCCCACCCACTGCCTCTCCCTTAACCCTTTCCTACTCTTTCCTATGGCACACAGTTCACAGAGGGATTGATCAGCAACTGAACAAGAGATTTGGGGACAATTCACCATTATTTACAAGAGTTGTAGTTAATAATAATAATAATAATAATAAAAACACTACAAGATAAGCCCACAGCAGACACTCTGCTGGCTGTTGTATTGGATCACACGTCGGACACTTCCTATTATTATTATTATTATTATTATTATTATTTGAAACACAACAAGATGAGTCCACAGCAGACACTCTGCTGGCTGTTATATTGGATCACACGTCGGACACTTCCATCATTATTATTATTATTATTATTATTATTATTATTATTATTATTATTATTATTATTATTATTATGTGGCACATTTTACGATTATTGAGCTTGGCAACCCTTATTCACCAAGCACAGGATGTATTCAATTCTGGAAAACCGAGCACGCAAAATTTCAGATGAGCCAACTTGTTCATTTCGGAGACTTGAGGGGCAAAATAATATTCCCCAACACACTCATATTCTTTCCCACAAACGCCAAGCCAAAAGCATTCTTTGCCAAGCTTCTTTCAAAAGGAAATGGCAGAAGCAGAAATAGCACTTCGAGCAGAAATTTTTTTTGCTAAAGTTGAAAGAAAAAGAAAGGAGCTATTCCTATTGAGCCGATCGCAGCGCTGCATCTGGAGCTCGGAAAACTGCTGATTCCGATTTCAAGCCCGGCTTATTTAATATACATTCATTCAGCTTTATTTTCTCCTTGGAAAAGAGCCAGCAAAGGAAAAGATGAGTGTTCAGCATGTCGCTTGTAGCCCATAAAGCAGGATCAAGGATGGGTGAAGATGTCACATTTGCTTGCTTCCGTGCAATTTATTTTATTTTTTTGGAAGTTCAGGTTCTTCCCACTCCATTCATGAATTCATAAAGACATTTGCCAATTTAAAAAATATTAAAAACAAAGTCAGCAAACCTATTTGACAAAGCAAAGTTCAACCGGCATAGCGATCCCAGTATATATATATATATATATACACTAGCTGTGCTCGGCCACGCGTTGCTGTGGTAAAGTATGGTGGTATGTGAAATAAAGTATCTTATATTATCTGCTTAGAACTGGATTATATGAGGCCCCTTCTACACAGCTGCATAAAATGCACACTGAAGTGGATTATATGGCAGTGTGGAGTCAAGATAATCCAGTGCAAAGCAGATAATACAAGATTAAAAATGGGTTATATAGCTGTGTGGAAGGGCCTTGACTCTACACTGCCATATAATCAAGTTAAAATCAGATAATCTGTATTTTATAGGCAGTGTGGAAGAGGCCTAAGTGAGGCCTAACTCTGCCTGTCCCCTGGGCTGAGTGGGTTGCTAGGAGACCAAATGGGCAGATCTTAGCCTTCTAACTGGCAGCAATTGGATAAAAACAATTCTTCCTCTCCCTCTAATTAGGACTTTCTTTTAACTTTTCTTTTTGTTGTATCAACTTAGAGGCATGGATGAGGGGTTGTGCTGCCAAGTTTAGTGTTTCTGGGATGTGTAGTTTTGTTGTTTTGACCTAGACCAAAATTTAATTACGAATATCATTCTATTATTATTCTATTTTTATTGTAGTATATTATCATATTATTACTATTAAATTATTATTATATTATTCCTTATTCATGACTACATTGAAACTAGAGAGAAATCAGTATGGAAACTGCAAGAGGTACCATAGATTGTTGTACATGGAAATAATGGTAGTAAACAGTTTTTGATTTATTCAATACAGCTATATATGACAATTATACATTTTTGTTATTTAAATGATACATATTGCAAAATTACGGGGTTTTTTTTTCTCGAAGTGACACACCACCCAAGTCATGCTAGGTTTTTTGGTGAATTTTGACACACCAAGCGCAAAAATTGTCATAGAATCTAGTTATGACACTAAACTGAAGTAACTTAGTTTCAGTTTCAAGACACTAAACTGAAACTTTAAGTTACTGCACTGCTAGAAATGTCAGGAAAGAAGGAAAATGTCATAATTATTATTTGGGGAAGCAATGCTTTCACATAGCGTTAAAATTCGATTTTTCTCCAAGGACATTTGAAGAAAATAGATATATTTAAAACCGTCAACTTACCAAAGAGTTCCAGTGACGATGTTCTTGTCTTAGAAGGGTGACATCAGATTGTAAAGGCTGGATGCTTTCCTCTAATAAACAGATGCAACCAAATGTTTTCTGCAGCACTGCAGGTTATACATCTGATCGTTCATTTGTAAACTGCAAAGGGGAGAAAAAAAAAAACAGTTTTCAAACTTCAATTTTAAAAAAATTAGCTGTGCGTTCTGATATTTTTTCAGGGCGTTTCAATGCACATAGTGGAAGTTGATAAGCCTATTAAACATCAAATTAGGTTATGAGTCTACAAATTAAGCGCCAAAACATCATGTTATGCAACAAAATTGACAGGAAAAAGTAGTTCAATACGCAGTAATGTTATGTTGTAATTACTGTATTCACGAATTTAGTACCAAAATATCACGATATATTGAAAACATTGACTACAAAAATGCGTTGGATAATCCAGAACATTGGATAAGCGAGTGTTGGATAAGTGAGACTCTACTGTATATTGAAAACATTGACTACGTTGGATAAGCGAGTGTTGGATAAGTGAGACTCCACTGTATATTGAGAACACTGACTACAAAAATGCGTTGGATAATCCAGAACGTTGGATAAGTGAGTGTTGGATAAGCGAGACTCTACTGCATATTGAAAACATTGACTACGTTGGATAAGCGAGTGTTGGATAAGTGAGACTCCACTATATATTGAGCACACTGACTACAAAAATGCGTTGGATAATCCAGAACGTTGGATAAGTGAGTGTTGGATAAGCGAGACTCTACTGCATATTGAAAACATTGACTACGTTGGATAAGCGAGTGTTGGATAAGTGAGACTCCACTGTATATTGAGAACACTGACTACAAAAATGCGTTGGATAATCCAGAACGTTGGATAAGTGAGTGTTGGATAAGCGAGACTCTACTGCATATTGAAAACATTGACTACAAAAATGGCTTGGCTAATCCAGAAGCTTGGATAAGCGAGGCTTGGATAAGTGAGACTCTACTGTAATAATAAAAATAGAGTAAAATAAATGTAAAAGTAACAACAATAATAGAGTAAAATAATAAATGCAATAATAATAATTAATAGAGTAAAATAATAAATGTAACAATACCAATAATAGAGAAAAATAATAAATATACCATATATAAGCTGACCTGAATATAAGCCCACCAGGATCCTCACCCGAGTATAAGCTGAGGAGGGCTGAAAAACTAGGCTTATACTCGATTATATACAGTAAGCAGCGGGACCATGCTGGGAGTGGGCATCCTGGGAATGATAGTCCACAAAGAGTTGCTGTGAGTTTTCTGGGCTGTATGGCCATGTTCCAGAAACATTCACTCCCATTCACAGAACTCGGCTACAAAGGGCGGAGAGACAGTCAACAGTAAACATGTCTCCTGTTTATTCTTCCGTGCCCAAATGTCATAATGATAAGGCCACTGGCATCGCTGGAAAACATCATGAAAAGGTGCCAAAACAATAGCAACGGAAGCCAGGCATATGGAAATCATGCTGTCGGAGAGCTCCATCCTCAGGTACCGAACTTAATTTTAAGGAGAGGAAGAGAGATGATTCGATTAAAGCCTGCCTGGAAGTCAGATCAGCAAAGCCGACGGATCCTTTGAGCGTTTCCAGCTGTCTGGGCACGGAGCTGATTTGCTGGCCCTGCGAAAGTTTATGCTTCCAACTTGGTTTCTTTCAAGTCTCTAAGGCGCTGAGATCCATCTGAATACCAACCAAACCAATTTTAATTTTTTAAAAAATAAATCCTGTGCCATTGTAACAACGAAAAGGCTGTATTTAACTCAAGCATCGTGGGACCGTGTGTCCTAAATTGGAGTTGTGGAGCCATAATCTTTGTACGTGGAGTCATCCCTCGTGTAGTTTATTTACTGTATATACTCGAGTATAAGCCTAGTTTTTCAGCTCTTTTTTAGGACCCCCTCAGCTTATACTCGGGTGAGGATCCTGGTTGGCTTATATTTGGGTCAGCTTATACTCGAGAATATATGGTACATTTATTATTTTTCTCTATTATTATTGGTATTATTACATTTATTATTTTTCTCTATTATTGTTGCTACTATTTATTTATTTATCTACAGTATTTATATTCCGCCCTTCTTTCTCACCCCGAAGGGGACTCAGGGCGGATTACAATGAACACATATATGGCATTCAATGCCAACAGACAAACAACATATATAGACAGACACAGAGGCATTTAACATTTTTTTTCCAGCTTCACGATTCCGGCCACAGGGGGAGCTGTTGCTTCACTGTCCAGTAGTAGCTGTACTTCCTCATTCCATTCCTCGTGTTTTGCTGGCAGTTTTATTTATTTTATTTACATTTATTTTACTCTATTTTACAAAACCACAGAACCAAACCACACCAAATTTGGCCACAAAAGACATAGTCATCCTCTCTATGACTTTCAATAAAAAAAATCTAGAAAAATAAAGTGCAAATTACAGAGGACGAGGAAGAGCCGTTCTCCCCTGGCTGCGAGTCAGAGAGGTAGGCCCTGCCCCCTTTAGGCCCCACCCCCTTCATGTCATAGCAACCTCCTCAGCAACAATGGTGCCCGAGGGACAGGCAGGGTTCACTCTGAACAATACTTTGAAAAGAGGGGAATTCCAGACATGAAACAATCAGGGTTGGCTAACAACTCCCAACAAAAGATTCCCCCAGGGAGGAAGCAGCCAGGCTTTGAAGCTGAAAGGCCATTACATGCAGCGTTCATACTTGCCTCTAACAGACAAAAAAAGAAATAACCAGAAATACTGTATATTCACAAGCTTTGGGAAATAACATATACAGTAGAGTCTCACTTATCCAACATAAACGGGCCGGCAGAATGTTGGATAAGCGAATATGTTGGATAATAAGGAGGCATTAAGGAAAAGCCTATTAAATATCAAATTACTTTATTATTTTACAAGCACCAAAACATCATCTTATACAACAAATTTGACAGAAAAAGCAGTTCAATACACAGTAATGGTATGTAGTAATTACTGTATTTATGAATCTAACACCAAAATATTACGATATATTGAAAACATTGACTACAAAAATGGCTTGGATAATTCAGACCCTTGGATAAGCGAGTCTTGGATAAGTGAGACTCTACTGTAATGCTAATATTGTGCATTGCTAATAATATATATTGTATGTACATATTGGGGGCCCCGGTGGCACAGTGTGTTAAAGCGCTGAGCTGCTGAACTTGCAGACCGAAAGGTCGCAGGTTCGAATCCGGGGAGCGGAGTGAGCAGCCGCTGTTAGCTCCAGCTTCTGCCAACCTAGCAGTTCGAAAACATGCCAATGTGAGTAGATCAATAGGTACCGCTCCGGCGGGAAGGTAAGGGCGCTCCATGCAGTCCTGCCAGTGGTCACATGACCTTGGAGGTGTCTACGGACAATGACGGCACTTCGGCTTAGAAATGGAGATGAACGCCAATCCCCAGAGTTGGACACAAAATATCATGATGTATTGAAAACATTGACTACAAAAATGCGTTGGATAATCCAGAACGTTGGATAAGCAAGTGTTGGATAAGTGAGACTCTACTGTACTTTATTTCCCATACCACCACACTTTGTCACAGCAACGCGTGGCCGGGCACAGCTAGTCTATATATATATATAAGAGGGTAATGAAATTTCGGCCTAGGACAAAACAACAAAACGACACACCCCAGAAACACTAAACTTGGCAGCACAACCCCTCATCCATGCCTCTAGGTTCATACAGCAAAAAGAAAAGAAAAATAAAGTCCTAATTCATTTTGGAGGATTTTGGAGGAATGGATTTTAATCATGTTTTATATTTTTTATATTGTTTTAATTGTTTTATTGGATTTTCATTGCTGTTTTAATTATGTGTAGGCATCGAATTGTTGCCAATTTTGTACGCTGCCCTGAGTCCCTTCGGGTGAGAAGGGTGGGATATAAATGTTGGAAATAAATAAATAATTAGAGGGAGAGGAATAATTGATTTTATCCAATTGCTGCCAGTTAGAAAGCTAAGCTCCGCCCACTTGGTCTCCTAGCAACCTACTCAGCCCACCCAGCCTCTCAATAATAATAATAATAATAATAATAATAATAATAATAATAATAATAATAATAATAATACAATACTAAGGCTAGCCGATACCCCTAAGGATCATCCAGTTAAACTTCCTTATATCATGCAGGAGGGTACAATCCAACCACTCCTGACAGATGGCCATCCAGCCTCAACAAGTTCTCACCAACACCACCAGACAACGCCACAGCAACGCGTGGCTGGGCTAAGCTAGTTTTATATAAAGAAATTTTAAAGCCATAGGATATTCTAAATTTTATTCCGAAACAAGGCTGAGGGGTTCATCAGTGTGCAAAGGACTGTATCCTTACAATCCAAGGGAAGCGAACCAAGGAGAAAGGTCTTCTTTCCTCCCTCCTTTCCCACTAGACTGCTAAATCCTGGCATAAATATGATTGGATTGGAGCCACTCTCTGCAGCCAAAAGCTTTAGCTAAGCAGACTGGCCCAGCAGCGGCAATCGCAGATCTCTGCAGGCTTCTCTCAGCCTTCCAACAAAGCTGCAGTCCACCACTTACAAACCCACAGGTGAGGAATCTGTCCATTTGGCTCTCGAGCCCTTGGCAGAACTCGATCCTTTTCCTTCCTCTCCGAGGAAAGGTCCGAACTCAGAAAAAGTCTTTTGGAAATAATACACGGAATCGTCCTTTCAGCACCGACATCGGTAACTTTTCCAAACTTGGAAGAAAAAGCACAACTCCTTAGCATCCCAAAGGCACATCGACAATTGACCACGTCGGTCAGCGCAAAGGTGGATCAGCCCCATGACAACTAAACGCCGCATGGGGCTGATCTGGCTTAACCCAGGGGAAGGTCGCCTTCATGCTGATATTGGAGAAATTTAGAAAGAAGCTTAGCTACGAAGCAGAGATAGACGGCGGTGCTTGGAATTGGGCTTCATGTCAATGAGAAATTCCAAACGGACGTTAAATTAAACTTCACGATTTTGGAACAACTAAGTCAGTTTTTGAAATTCAACCCTGTTTGGATGCGAGGTATATTGGAAAAAAAACTAAGCAAGAAAGGTATATACCAGGGGTCCCCAAACTTTTTAAACAGGGGGCCAGTTCACGATTCTTCGGACCGTTGGAGGGCCGGACTATAGTTGGCCACCGAGCAATAATAATAACAACAACAACAACAACAACAACAACAACAACAACAAAAAAGAGAGTTGAAAGAGTCCATTCCCCTTCTGTCTTTGTGCACCAAAAGCACAAGCAAAGCACCCCTGACAAATGGCCACCCAGCCTCAATGTTAATAATAATAATAATAATAATAATAATAATAATAATAATAATAATAAAGAGGGTTGGAAGAGACCCTTTGGGCCATTTAGTCCAACCCCCTTCTGTCTTTGTGCACCAAAAGTACAAGCAAAACACCCCTGACAGATGGCCACCCAGCCTCAATGTTAATAATAATAATAATAATAATAATAATAATAATAAAAAAGAGGGTTGGAAGAGACCCTTTGGGCCATTTAGTCCAACCCCCTTCTGTCTTTGTGCACCAAAAGTACAAGCAAAACACCCCTGACAGATGGCCACCCAGCCTCAATGTTAATAATAATAATAATAATAATAATAATAATAATAATAATAATAAAAAAGAGGGTTGGAAGAGACCCTTTGGGCCATTTAGTCCAACCCCCTTCTGTCTTTGTGCACCAAAAGTACAAGCAAAAAAAACCCTGACAAATGGCCACCCAGCCTCAATGTTAATAATAATAATAATAATAATAATAATAATAATAAAAAAGAGGGTTGGAAGAGATCCCTTGGGTCATTTAGCCCAACCCCCTTCTGCCCTTGTGCCGTGGGGGCCGGATAGATGGCTTCGATGGGCCGCATCCGGCCCCCGGGCCTTAGTTTGGGGACCCCTGGTATATACCAATGATGGGCAACCTTTTGCGCTTGGTGTGTCAAAATTCACCAAAAAAACCGAGCATGACTTGGGTGGTGTGTCACTTTGAGAAAAAAAACCATAATTTCGCAATATGTATAGTTTAAATGACAAAAATATATAATTGTAATATATAACTGTATTGAATAAATCAAAAACTATGTACTACCATTATTTCCATGTACAACGATCTATGGTACCTCTTGCAGTTTCCACGCTGATTTCTCTCTATTCTAGTTTCAATGTAGTCATGAATAATAAATAATATAATAATAATATAATAGTAATAATATGATAATATACTACAATAATCATAGAATCTATATATATATAAAGGCTAATGAAATTTCGGCCTAGGACAAAACAACAAAACTACACATCCCAGAAACACTAAACTTGGCAGCACAACCCCTCATCCATGCCTCTACGTTCATACAACAAAAAGAAAAGAAAAACAAAGTCCTAATTAGAGGGAGAGGAAGAATTGTTTTTATCCAATTGCTGCCAGTTCAAAGGCTAAGCTCCGCCCACTTGGTCTCCTAGCAACCCACTCAGCCCAGGGGACAGGCAGAGTTAGGTCTCACTTAGGCCTCTTCCACACTGCCTATAAAATACAGATTATCAGATTTTAACTGGATTATATGGCAATGTAGACTCAAGGCTCTTCCACGCAGCTATATAACCCATTTATAATGGACTTAATGTAAGGTAAAACCTTTACCCTTGACCTTAACTACCACCAATTCCTCAATGCTTTATTTCCCATACCACCAGACTTCGCCACAGAAACGCGTGGCCGGGCACAGCTAGTGTGTGTGTGTGTGTGTGTGTATGTATGTATGTATGTATGTGTGTGTGTGTGTGTGTGTATGTATGTATGTATGTGTGTGTGTGTGTGTGTGTGTGTGTGTGTGTGTGTGTATATATATATATATATATATATATATATATATATATATATATCTTTTTATGAAAATTGCATAGCTATCAGAAGCATACGATGGGTGGAATCCTCATGTGTGTGTGTGTGTCCCCATGTGCACATATTCACATGCTTTGCTTCACAACGAGAATACAAACCAGACTTACACAAAGACATTTTGCCCAACTTAGAGCGACCTCAAGCAGGGCGGAAAAAAACACCCTTCTTCGCGCAATGTCAGTGAGAAAAGCTGTGGGATGTCAGATCACTTCTTCTCAAGTGGATCTCATCAAGAACAAGTAATGTGGCGAGATTGCTTCACACCCTTCCGTGACTGCCTTAGGCAACAGATTTTGGCTCTTACAAAAGGGCAGCCAATTGATAGTTATTTCATTTCTCCGGCACGTTTACTGTAAGGAACAGGGAAAAAGGGAGATTTTTTTCAGTTTCAAGTGCTAAAATAACTTGACTGGCTTTGGGTATCAGGCACGGTGACATGATGCAGGGAGTAGTGCGGGGGACATGCGCTTTTCTGGTTCACGCCATTGAATGTGTCGTGCGGGAACCGATCCGAAAACAATTCTGTTTGGATCCACAAAGCTTAGTCACAAGATTAAGAGAATCATCTATATCGACGTGCATCTTCATGGAAGCCATATGCAAGAAAACCAGTTACGCACAGCCTTTGCAACCAATAGATTTGTAATGTCATCAGTCCTACTGAAGCTGATTGCAACTACCGTATTTACTTGAATATTTTTTAATAATATTTATTAAAATATTAAAGTTCTAACTTTAATGAGTTTGTTAGTCACCCATTAAGCCCTAGGATGGGACCTTCTAAAGGCTCACGGATGACTGTTAATTACTTTTAATGTTTGTTATAGTTATGTTATTTTAACCATGGTATGTTTAATCTGTTTTTAGTTGATACTTGTGTTTTAATTGTATTTTTATGATGTAAATGTGACTGATTGGGCTTGTCCCCATGTAAGCCATTCTGAGTCCCTTTGGGGAAATGGTGGCAGCACACAATAATAATAATAATAATAATAAAAAAAACAACAGGAAAAACTCAGCCGCTATCAGGACCTCAAGACTGAACTTCAAAGACTCTGGCAGAAACCAGTGCAGGTGGTCCACGTTGGGTGCCGTGCCAAAAGATCTCAGCCAGCATTTGGAAACAATAGACACTGACAAAATTACGATCTGCTAACTGCAAAAGGCCACCCGACTGGGATCTGCACGCATCATCTGAAAATACATCACACAGTTCTAGACACTTGGGAAGTGTTCGACTTGTGATTTTGTGATATGAAATCTAGCATGTCTGTCTTGTTTGCTGTGTCATAATAAAATAATAATAATAATAATTTATTTATATACCGCCCTATCTCCCGGATGGGACTCAAGGCGGTTTGCAAAAATAAAGTTATTATTATTAAAACATTTGTTATACAACATAGTAGCCAGCGGCAATAAATCACTACTGTCCGGGAGGTCATGAGATCAAAGCCCGGGTCGGATTGAGCTCCCGACCATTAATAGCCTAGCTCGCTGTTGACCTACACAGCTCGAAAGACAGCTGCATCTGTCAAGTAGGAAATGTAGGTACCGCTGTATGCGGGGAGGCTAATTTAACTAATTTACGACACCATAAAAACTTCCAGCAGCGTGGGGAAAGGAATGAGGAAGTACTCCATCAAGGACTCGGTGTCATAGGCAGCCGATGATGCGGCAGCTCCCCCTGTGGGCGGAATCGAGCATACCCTCATGAAGCCGGAAGCTGGAAAAGGTTAAATTGCCTCTGTGTTTCCGTATGTTGTATGTCTAATGGCATTGATTGTTTGCCATGTATATGTGCATTGTGATCTGCCCTGAGAGAAAGAAGGGCGGAATATAAACACTGTCAATAAATAATAAATAATAAATTTGTTCTACAGCAGACCCATAATATTCAATACAATTCTACAACACATTTTTGCATCCACTGTAATTTTCACCCATATCTATATATACAGTAGAGTCTCACTTATCCAAGCTAAACGGGCCAGCAGAAGCTTGGATAAGCAAATATCTTGGATAATAAGGAGGGATTAAGGAAAAGCTAAAATGTCACGATATATTGAAAACATTGACTACAAAAATGGCTTGGATAATCCAGAGGCTTGGATAAGCAAGGCTTGGATATATATATATATATATATATATACTGTGTGTGTGTGTGTGTGTGTATATGTGTGTGTGTGTGTGTGTGTGTGTGTATATATATATATACACACACACACACATACACATACACACACACTGTATATGTGTGTGTGTATATATATATATGTGTGTGTGTGTGTGTGTGTGTATATA
The DNA here is from genome assembly GCF_035594765.1 of Anolis carolinensis. NCBI lineage: Eukaryota > Metazoa > Chordata > Lepidosauria > Squamata > Anolidae > Anolis > Anolis carolinensis. Next base: position 11,030,887 of record NC_085847.1, read on the forward strand.
TATACATACTGTGTGTGTGTGTGTGTGTGTATATATATATATATATATATATATATATATGTGTGTGTGTGTGTGTGTGTATCCCATACCACCATGCTCCCCTCCCCCCGAGCCATTTCTTTTATACATCATCTGTCCAAAATTTCATTTCCTCTTGTACAGGTAATTTTCCATTCTTCTTTTTACATCTTCTTTCAATACATTTTCTCCATACATCATTTTGTTTCCACATCCCTCTTTTAACTTTTAAGCCCTGGCCCTTGAGCGCTCTAACTGGAGGTCAGCTGTGACCAGCAGTGCTGTGGTGGACAGATTTACTATATGCAACTACACTTGTTCATACATCCAGCTTGTCAGCTAGGTTGTCTTGCTCGTATTCACATCCCATACCTTGCTTTCTTTGTTTTCTCTCCTATTTAATCATCCTTTTAAAAATCCAATAAAATCTCTCTCTATGAAAACGCAGCTGACTCAGTTACTCCGAGAGCTGCAAAGAGAAATGGGCGGGGGATCAAAAAACCCTCCTGGAATAAAAAAACAAAGACCTTTGGGGGGAAAAGAGACCGGAAAAGATCACCAAAACATTGAAGGCTTGCTTCTCTGACGTCCCTCCACCTCCTTAATTTATATAAAAAGGATGTTTCTTTGACATGGCTGTCTACGGTTGACTGAATGCTCTCATTGCAGCACATCTGCTATTTGCAAAACACAGCGGATGCAATCTTTGCACACAGAAAATGGAAGAGTCAGGGAAATGGCAAGAAGTGTTAAGAACTAATAATATTACCATATAATGATATAGTACAATATAGTAATTTAATGCTTATATTGTGCTATGCTAATAATATATTGTATGGACATTTGATTTGTAAGCCTTTGGGGTGAGAAGAGCGGGATAGAAATGTAGTCAATAAATAATAAATAGAAAGCGGCCAGGCTTGCAAGCAGCAAGGCTATTCAGTGCTTTTCAACCTGGCCAACCAAGATTTCCCCTAAGTGAAAAACCCCCAGGCTTTGAAGCCACGAGGCTACTCGATCCTATTCAACCAAGCCTAGCAATGATGTCCTATGTAGAAAGCGGCCAGGCTTGCAAGCAGCAAGGCTATTCAGTGCTTTTCAACCTGGCCAACCAAGATTTCCCCTAAGTGAAAAATCCCCAGGCTTTGAAGCCACGAGGCTACTCGATCCTATTCAACCAAGCCTAGCAATGATGTCCTATGTAGAAAGCGGCCAGGCTTGCAAGCAGCAAGGCTATTCAGTGCTTTTCAACCTGGCCAACCAAGATTTCCCCTAAGTGAAAAATCCCCAGGCTTTGAAGCCACGAGGCTACTCGATCCTATTCAACCAAGCCTAGCAATGATGTCCTATGTAGAAAGCGGCCAGGCTTGCAAGCAGCAAGGCTATTCAGTGCTTTTCAACCTGGCCAACCAAGATTTCCCCTAAGCGAAAAATCCCCAGGCTTTGAAGCCACGAGGCTACTCGATCCTATTCAACCAAGCCTAGCAATGATGTCCTATGTAGAAAGCGGCCACGCTTGCAAGCAGCAAGGCTATTCAGTGCTTTTCAACCTGGCCAACCAAGATTTCCCCTAAGTGAAAAATCCCCAGGCTTTGAAGCCACGAGGCTACTCGATCCTATTCAACCAAGCCTAGCAATGATGTCCTATGTAGAATGCGGCCAGGCTTTGAAGCTGCAAGACTATTCAGTGCAATTCAATCTGGCCAAACAAAGGAAGTAGCCAGGCTTCAAAGTGGCTCTTTGATTGAAGGTGCTACTCCAGCTACTCCAGAAAACAGCGAGGCTTTGAGGCTGCAAGGCTATTCACTGCTATTCCACCTCCCATAAGCCACAGCAACGTGTGGCCGGGCAAAGCTAGTCCTATATATATTAATTAAAAAAATATTAGAAGATAATTCCATCTTGTCTCCTGTGCCATAGCAACATGCTATGCTAATTTTATATACATATATATATAATTTATAATAATTTATAAATACAGTAGAGTCTCACTTATCCAAGCCTCGCTTATCCAAGTTTCTGGATGATCCAAGGCATTTTTTTAGTCAATGTTTTCAATATATCGTGATATTTTGGTGCTAAATTCATAAATACAGTAATTACAACATAACATTACTGCGTATTGAACTACTTTTTCTGTCAAATTTGTTGTATAAAATGATGTTTTGGTGCTTAATTTGTAAAATCATAACCTAATTTGATGTTTAATAGACTTTTCCTTAATCCCTCCTTATTATCCAAGATATTTGCTTATCCAATGTTCTGCCGTCCCGTTTATGTTGGATAAGTGAGACTCTACTGTATATAATATACTCTGTAGCGAAGTATGGTTAAGTCCATTATAAATGGGTTAAATAGCTGTGTGGGAGGGCCTTGAGTCTACACTGCCATATAATCCAGTTCAAATCAGATAATCTGTATTTTATAGGCAGTGTGGAAGAGGCCTAAGTGAGGCCTAACTTTGCCTGTCCCCTGGGCTGAGTGGGTTGCTAGGAGACCAAGTGGGCCGAGCTTAGCCTTCTAACTGGCAGCAATTGGATAAAAACCATTATTCCTCTCCCTCTAATTAGGACTTTATTTTTCTTTTCTTTTTGTTGTATGAACGTAGAGGCATGGATGACGGGTTGTGCTGCCAAGTTTAGTGTTTCTGGGATGTGTAGTTTTCTTGTTTTGTCCTAGGCCGAAATTTCATTACCCTTTTATATATATAGATTGTATATACATATAATATTGATAATAATATTATAATGGAATACAATATTATACTACTAATAATCTATATATATAAAAGAGTGATGGCATCAGGGCAGCGGACAAAACAACAAAACTACAGGCCCCCCAACCTCGAAATTTGACAACACAACCCATCATTCACGGCTCTAGGTTGATACAACAAAAAGAAAAATAAAATCCTAATTACAGGGAAAGGAATAATAGTTTTTATCCAATTGCTGCCAGTTTGAAGGCTAAGCTCCGCCCACTTGGTCTCCTAGCAACCTACTCAGCCCAGGGGACAGGCACAGTTAGGCCTCACTTAGGCCTCTTCCACAGATTATCAGATTTTAACTGGATTATATGGCAGTGTAGACTCAAGGCCCTTCCACACAGCTATATCACCCATTTAGAATCTTTTATTGTCTGCTTTGCACTGGATTATCTTGAGTCCACACTGCCATATAATCCACTTCAGTGTGCATACTAAACATAAAGACAACCATACAACAGACATTCAATACCACCACTACCTCAACAATTTCTCACCAACACCACCAGACAATATAATAATATTAATTCTATATTATATATTAAATCAATAAAGAGCTGTTATTGTTGTTGAATAACTCAGGCAACGCTAGTTCAAAATAAAATAACATTTCTTAAAGGAAGGGCTGGACAAGGAAGAGCAATCCATCAGACTTCAAAGAATGTAATGAGAAGGATGAAAAATAGAAGGTGGAGCGAAATGCAATATTTTTTTAAAAATAAAAAATAAAAAAGCCTCCCTTCTGCCGGCATGGCTGGGATGGCACTGGGCCATTCTCTCTCTCTTCTTCCCCGGCCCCCCCTCCCTTCCCCGGCCACTACTTAGAGGTTATGTAATCGAGATCTGCAAGGGCATTAGCAGTCACATGACACAACCCAGGAAGATTTCAAACTGCCACCTACAAAATTTAATTAGCAGGCGGTAAACAAGGCAGGGTGGGGGTTTACACTCATAGGATCAAGAGATAACACGCTACTTAATACTATAAACAAAATTCATAGGGATTTCATCAGCCTTTTTTATTTAAACACACACACACAGAGGGGGAAGCATAACTCTACAATCAGCATAGACATCCAGCCAGCTGGAGACCGGCTAGTTAAAGCAAGTCAGAGCACTGAAATAGCCAGCCCGGTGCTGCGTCTCCCAACTGGCAGCATTTCTCGAAGACACATGGGTCCAAGTCAAGGCCCAGGGACCGAATCTGGCCTGCTGTGTCGTTTCATGTGGTCCTCCCGACGCTGGACTACAACTCTTGTATTCCTCCTCCTCAATAGACATGATTATTCCCCAACCTCAGTGCCACAAGTGCTGTTGGGTTGCCATTCAATAATAATAATAATAATAATAATAATAATAACAATAACAACCTGCTTTGATTGAATTCAAAAATCAGAAACTCCTCAAAGCCCAGCAGACAAAAAATCAGTACAAGAAAACCGCACTACAAACTAGAGCTGACAGCTGGCACAACAAAACATTGCATGGAAAGTTCCTTGACAAAATTGAAGGAAAAGCTGATAAGGAGAAGACCTGGCTAAGGCTCACGGATGGGACCCTGAAGAAGGAGACGGAAGGCCTGATCCTTGCAGCCCAGGAGCAAGCCATCAGAACAAAGGCAATTTAAGGCCAAGATCGAAAAATCAGCTGATGACCCACAATGCAGACTGTGCAAGGAAGCCGACGAAACCATGGATCATCTCCTCAGCTGCTGTAAGAAAATTGCACAGACAGACTACAAACAGAGGCACAACTCTGTGGCCCAAATGATTCATTGCAACTTATGCCTCAAGTACAGCAGTAAAGAACTGGTGGGATCACAAACCTGCAAAAGTATTGGAAAATGAGCACGCAAAGATACTGTGGGACTTCCGAATCCAAACTGACAAAGTTCTGGAACACAACACACCAGACATCACAGTTGTGGAAAAGGAAAAGGTTTGGATCATTGATGTTGCCATCCCAGGTGACAGTCGCATTGACGAAAAACAACAGGAAAAACTCAGCCGCTGTCAGGACCTTAAGACTGAACTGCAAAGACTCTGGCAGAAACCAGTGCAGGTGGTCCCGGTGGTGATGGGCACACTGGGTGCCGTGCCAAAAGATCTCAGCCGGCATTTGGAAACAATAGACATTGACAAAATCACGATCTGCCAACTGCAAAAGGCCACCCGACTAGGATCTGCACGCATCATCCAAAAATACATCCCACAGCCGTAGACACTTGGGAAGTGTTCGACTTGTGATTTTGTGATATGTAATCCAGCATGTCTATCTTGTTTGCTGTGTCATACAATAAAATAGTAGTAGTAATAATAATAATAATAATAATAGACTACAACTTCTGTATTCCTCTCCTCAATAGACACGATTATTCCCCAGCCTCAGCACCACAAGCACTGTTGGATTGCCATTCAATAATAATAATAATAATAATAATAATAATAATAATAATAACAACATCGCACAGTCCTAGACACTTGGGAAGTGTCCGACGTGTGACCCAATACAACAGCCAGCAGAGTGTCTGCTGTGACTCATCTTGTTGTGTTTCAAATAATAATAATAACAACAACAACAACTTGGGAAGTGTCCGACGTGTGATTTTGTGATATGAAATCCAGCATATCTATCTTGTTTGCTGTGTCATAATAAAATAATAATAACAACTATAATACATTTCTATTTCTACCCCGCCACCACCTCCCTGAAGGAACTCGAGGTGGCTCACAAAGCACTCCAAAGTGTCACATATCAAATAAACAATACATAGACATAAAAGCAATAATAACACGAGAATACAACCAGAAACACACCTACGATATCACAGTGTGAATGTAGTGAATGTACATTCACACTGGCCTCCAATTGACAAAGACAAATCCAACACTTGCTTATCCAAAGTTCTGGATTATCCAACGCATTTTTGTAGTCAGTGTTTTCAATATATCATGATATTTTAGTGCTAAATTCGTAAATACAGTCATTACTACATAGCATTACTGCGTATTGAACTACTTTTTCTGTTAAATGTGTTGTATAACATGATGTTTTGGTGCTTAATTTGTAAAATCATAACCTAATTTGATGTTTAATAGGCTTTTCCTTAATCTCTCCTTATTATCCAAGATATTCGCTTATCTAAGCTTCTGCTGGCCTATTTAGCTTGGATAAGTGAGACTCTACTGTATTAATAATATAAAAAATAGAGTAAAATAAATGTAATAGTAACAATAATAATGGAGAAAAACAATAAATGTAATAATACTAATAATAATAGAGAAAAATAATAAATGTACCATATATTGTCGAGTATAAGCTGACCCAAATAGAAGCCAACCAGGACTCTGACCCGAGTATAAGCTGAGGGGGGCTTTTTCAGTCTTAAAAAAAGGGCTGAAAAACTAGGCTTATACTCGAGTATATACAGTAAATCCCACTACGTTCCTTTTGAAAATATGTTTCCTTGTATAAGAGACAGCATGGTATAGTGGTTTCAACATCGGACTAGAACTGCAGAGACCACCATTCAAATACTGGCATGGCCATGGGAACTCAGTGTGTGACTCCAGGCATGTCACGCTCTCTCAACTTCAGACATGGGAACAAATCTTGCCAAGAAACCCCAGTGATAGGCTCACCTTTGAGGGACCCGAAGTCACTCCATGGGTTTCCACAGCAAAGGGATAATGTTAACCTTGGTGCCCATAGTCATGGTCCAACACTCAAGCACTACACTGGCTCTCAAAAACAAAACGACAAAGTGCTAGGAAATTATTTTCAGCCTAAATTGGATTTTGGTTCAGTAATAGGTGGTGATAGGGCAGGGCCAACTGTAATGTTTACAAATATGGAGATTGTATTATCAACTATACAGCTAACTTCTATGCAGCTCCCATGCCTGCGGGCTGGGAAATTTGCAGATTTCTGCTTGAATTGTAAAGGAGCTGTCCAAAGTGCTGAACCTATTATAAGGCTAGCACTCAGTGGACGGCTTAGCTGTTTGAAAATTCAGACCAAAGCACGGCAAAGATTCACCATCTTACTGGCATGGAAACCACCACTCACTGCTGGTTACTGCATTATTATTATTATTATTATTATTATTATTATTATTATTATTATTATTGCTATCATTATTTTATTATGACACAGCAAACAAGATAGATATGCTGGATTTCATATCACAAAATCACAAGTCAAACACTTCCCAAGTGTCTAGGACTGTGTGATGTATTTTCGGATAATGCGCGCAGATCCCAGTAGGGTGGCCTTTTGCAGTTGGCAAATCGTAATTTTGTCAGTGTCTATTGTTTCCAAATGCCGGCTGAGATCTTTTGGCATGGCACCCAATGTATTATTATTATTATTATTATTATTATTATTATTATTATTATTATTATTATGGCGGCACAGAAAACAAGATAGATATGCTAAATTTCGTATCACCAAATCACAAGTCGAACACTTCCCAAGTGTCTAGGACTGTGTGATGTATTTTCGGATAATGCGCGCAGATCCCAGTAGGGTAGCCTTTTGCAATTGGCAGATCGTAATTTTGTCAATTTATTTGTAATTTGTACAATTAATGTGTAATTTTTTATTATTATTATTATTATTATTATTATTATTATTATTATTATTATTAAAGGTAAAGGTTTGCCCTGACATTAAGTCCAGTCATGTCTGACTCTGGATGTTGGTGCTCATTTCCATTTTTAAGCCGAAGAGCCGGTGTTGTCCATAGACACCTCCAATCCCTATTGTTTCCAAATGCCGGCTGAGATCTATTATTATTATTATTATTATTATTATTATTATTATTATTATTATTATTATTATTATTATTTGAAACACAACAAGATGAGTCCACAGCAGACACTCTGCTGGCTGTTGTATTGGATCACACATCAGACACTTCCCAAGTGTCTAGGACTGTGTGATGTATTATTATTATTAGTAGTAGTATTTTATTGTATGACACAGCAAACAAGATAGACATGCTGGATTTCGTATCACAAAATCACAAGTCGAACACTTCCCAAGTGTCTAGGACTGTGTGATGTATTTTCGGATGATGCGCGCAGATCCCAGTAGGGTGGCCTTTTGCAATTGGCAGATCGTAATTTTGTCAATGTCTATTGTTTCCAAATGCCAGCTGAGATCTATTATTATTATTATTATTATTATTATTATTTGAAACAAAACAAGATGAGTCCACAGTAGACACTCTGCTGGCTGTTGTATTGGATCATACATCAGACACTTCCCAAGTGTCTAGGACTGTGTGATGTATTATTATTATTATTATTATTATTATTATTATTATTATTATTATTATTATTATTACTATATTTATTTATACCCTGCTTTATCTCTCCCAAAGGCGACTCAAAAAGGCTTAACATAAAAGTATCAGCATACAATTTAAAATATACAAATATGCAAACATTAAAACAGGATTAAATATAAACAATGTTTAATTGGAGACTGCAATCTGACAACATATAGAGGATCAAATATTCCCCATTCCCATTCTGAACCAGTCGTCTCACAACTGGTCTCTTTCAAGCGTGCTGGACTAGAAGCTCCATCATCCCCAGCATGGTCATTCGTTTTGTATGGTGAGAGTCCTCCTATACCTCATCTGGAGGACACTAGATTGCAGCAAGTTATTCTATACTAATACACGGGGAGCTTGTTGGAGTGCAACTTCCGCCAGCCCCAGAAAACATGACAAATAGTGAAAGGAAGTCAAGCAACGTTTAAAGGAACAACAGGGAGGGCATCTGGTCTAGAACAGACAAAATCACGGCAGAGGAAGGATATACTTTTCCAATGTTTCCCCACATTGAAAAAAATAAAAAACTCTCTGCATCCAGTAAGTAGCACATGGGGAAGAATGATTGCCTAGCTTATGCTATTCCTATTATGTTCCCCCTCTTTATTTTTAATCAAAGCTTAGCGTGATTAATCTGTTAATTTTGCTCGGCAGAAATTTAATCATTCCTGTAGCACTAGACCTAGAATTGGGGAAGTTGTTGGGTGATTCTACACATCCAAGAAGTCTAGAGTCTGCATAGGGTGGCTGGAGGATTCGGAGAGTTGCAATTCGGAAAGTAGCTTTCCAAGCCTTGCCATACAGCTCTCCCCGCTCTTGCTCTGGTTGGCTCTAAGGAGGTGGATTCCCCAGCCTTGCCGGTTCTTTACTTTCAACAGTCTATGGTTTCTCACACCACAACGTGTCCATGGATGTATCATCACGTCCCCAATGTGAACCATGAAAGATGGCAACCTAAGAGTCCAAGCTGGCCTTGGCTACCACTTAATATGCCACCAGTCTTCCAGTTCAGGGAGAAGAGACTGGTTTGCTGTAGCTCAGCGAAACATATTGGTAGCCAATTGAGTTGTTTCAACCGGGGAGTCGATCTAACCCAGGACCCATCAGGGCATCTGGGAATTTTATTATCGCAAACCTGGGAAATGTGTCCATAGAAAGAGTCCTCTCAAGCACCCTTGTATCTCCCGACCTTGCCCTCATCCATTCCCAGACCCTCCCACGGTGTCCTGTTTTGTCTTTCAAGAACAGCCTTCAAACAATGTTGTAAGTAAATGAAAACCGCTTTACTTCAGCAAAACATAACGAACAGCACACTCAGTGGTATAATGCAGAATGAAGCAAAGAAGTCTTATGGCAAACACAGTTCTTAAGTCTGATCAATTCCCAAATCAAGTAGCAGTCTTACTTCAGACAAAGAAACTGCAATAAATCTTTAGAAGCAGTTTCCCAGATGCAGACTCGAAGCAGGCACAAGGGGAGCGAAGGCTTAGGCATTAGAGTCAGTTTGTTACCAGCAAAAGCTGACTGCACCTGCTTCTGATTTATAGCCCTGAATTCTCCCACAGCTGCTAGGGTGGTTCCCAATTACTCAGTTGCATTTCTGGCAGCTATTCTAGCTGAACGACGTCTCTGCTCTGTTTCCTTTCGCCTTTCCTGAAATGTGGGTACTTGCAAAATCTCCTCCTCAGATTCCGACTGCCCCTCTGACTCATGAACACTTTCCTGCTCCCCTTCCTCTTCCGAAGAAGAGGAATCCCTAACACAAAGAGGCAGACACACCAGGCAAAGGACAGCTTCAAATGCGACCAACGATATTTTATTCCATACTATGCACCAAGCACAAACTGTAAATGAATGTCCTTTTGAATGAATGATATTGCAGATCCTGAAATTGCACCAATTGCCTTCATGTTCTCAAATGTGTGTAGCCTTTCTATATAATGCCCATGTTGGTACCTGGAAAGCAAACTAGATTTGGGAACGGTTAACCACCAGCTGCAATAAATCTTACTAATCAAAAGGTTGGCAGTTTGAATCCCGGGTTGGGGTGAGCAGCTGACCTTCAGCCCAGTTCACTACCCATCTAGCAGAGCAGAAACAGCAGTGAGTAGATAAATAGGTACTGCTTAAGTGGGATTGTACTTCAATGGCACCATAAAGGAAATACCAGAATAATGCCAGTGATTAAAAGTGGAGGAAATCTGTGAAGAGAGCTCTTCAACATGGAGGATGGAGTGACAGCAGCCCCTGTGGCCGGAATCGAGCACAACCTCCAGGACGCCGAAGATGGGAAATGCCTATATACCTCTGTCTGTTGTCTGTCCTGTCTGAGTATGATGGCATTGAATGTTTGCCGTATATGTGTTCTATGATGCGCCCTGAGTCCCCATCATGGTGAGAAGGGTGGAATATAAATACTGTAAATAAAGAAAAAATATTATTTATTTATTTACAACATTTATGCCCCACCCGTCTCACCCGAGGGGACTCAGGGTGGCTTATAGAAATTGGCAAAATGTAATGCCCAAAAATGCAATCATAAAAGCAAAACAATACATATAAATCCATTAATAGCATTGTTAAAATCTATATATATATAAATGAGTGATGGCATCACGGCGACCCACAAAACAACAAAACTACAGGCCCCCCAACCTCGAAATTTGACGACACAACCCATCATCCATGCCTCTAGGTTGATACAACAAAAAGAAAAGAAAAATAAAGTCCGAATTAGAGAGAGAGGAATAATTGCTTTTATCCAATTGCTGCCACTTAGAAGGCTAAGCTCCTCCAACTTGGTCTCCTAGCAACCCAATAAAAAAATAATAAAAAACACTAAAAAATAATTAAAAACACTAAAAAAATTAATACAATAAAATACCATAATAATAAAAAATAACTAAAAATTATACAAGAAAATAATAAAATATAATAAATAAAATTTAAAAATACAAATAACGTCAAATAAAAATTACACAACAATTTTTAACCAATACCACCACCACTTTGCCACAGCAACACGTGGCCGGGCACAGCTAGTACATTATAAAAACCTTAAAAACATATATATAATTAATTCCATTCCATTCATCCGAGATCCTCATGCTTCATCCTTACATCAGGCCATGTCAACTTTATCATTTACTCATCAAAAGCTTGGGCACATGACCATGTTTTCACGGCCCTTCTGAAACCCAGCAGGGTAGGAGCCTGTCGGATATCTCCATATAGTAGAAATATCAACTCCATTTATGTCCATTGATTGTAACAAACTGGATACGTTCCTATGCATTTCTTCTTTAATTCAGTACGAAAGTCAGAAATAACATGTAAGGGAAGAAGAGGTTTCTGCAGCAAACTCTCCCTGAACAAATCTTGCTAAGGAAACTCCAGAATCAGTTCACCTTGGGGTTTCATAAATCGGAAACTACTTGAAGGTACACAATGACAACCATAGCAACAGGAAATTAGAGGAAATGGGATTCTAGGAAGGGAAATTCTCTCCTTTACATCAGGGGGAAAAGATGCTTTCTCTCCAGTCCTTGTTTCCACGACAACCCAAAACTTTCCAAATCTAGTTTTCACAGTGAGAGAAAGTGAGGTGAACTCTTCTGAACAAGGGCACAGGCAGCAAAATAAAAGTTTTCAGAGCTTCAAACCCAACAAATTCTGGAAATTGGTTTGCCTTTAATAGATGTTACATGCATACTACCCACAAATAGAATTAGAGTGATAGCATAAGTTTAACATACCAATGCAGGCTAGTTTGTAGAAACATACTTTCATTCTTTGATGCCATTTGTGGCAGATTTGTGGGTTTAAACGGGACCAGGGCGCCACATGTGCCCCCAACCATATTCCCCCGTCCTTATTCACCCCCCGGCCCTCTCTGAGAGTCCTCTGATGAAGAACAAAGCTCATTTCGTAGTCCTGGAAACCTCCCAAAAAGATAATGTTGGAAACAAAGAGAGAACCGGACCTCCAGCACTGGACACTCCAGCTAATAATAAATATGACATGATGCAAAGTAAATGCATAAAAAGGAAACCACCAGTCACTGCTGGTTACTGCAGCATCATCATCATCATCATCATCATCATTATTATTATCATCATCATTATTTTGGCACAGCAAACAAGATAGATATGCTGGATTTTGTATCACAAAATCACAAGTCAAACACTTCCCAAGTGTCTAGGACTATTATTATTATTATTATTATTATTATTATTATTATTATTATTATTATTAAAGGTAAAGGTTTCCCCTGACGTTAAGTCCAGTCATGTCTGACTCTGTGTGTTGGTGCTCATCTCCATTTCTAAGCCGAAGAGCCGGCGTTGTCCATAGACATCTCCAAGGTTATGTGACCAGCATGACTGCATGTAGCGCCATTACCTTCCCGCTGGAGCGGTACCTATTGATCTACTCACATTGGCATGTTTTCAAACTGCTAGGTTGGCAGGAGCTGGGGCTAACAGCAGGCGCTCATTCCGCTCCCAGGATTTGAAACTGGGACCTTTAACAATAATAATAATAATCATGAGGTCATGAGTTCGAGGCCAGCTCCGAGCCTGCGTTTGTCTTTGTCTCTGTTAGGCATTGAATGTTTGCCTTATATGTGTGCAATGGGATCCGCCCTGAGTCCCCTTCGGGGTGAGAAGGACGAAATATAAATACTGCAAATAAATAAATAAATAAATAAATAAATAATACTTTATTTATACCCCGCCACCATCTCCCTGTGGGGACTCGGGGCGGCTCACAATGTTACAAAAGTAACAGCGCAAATACATTAAGAATATACACAGTTTAAAACACAAGAAGATGATAAAACAGAAGTTAAAACAAAGGTTTATACAACAGTAATAATATCAAACAACCACCAATGCCATTCAGTCAACTTCAAAGGTGGGGGGGGGGGGGGAACTATAGCAGCAATATAAGATAAAATCATTAGATTAAAATACCCCGATGAAAGGAACCTAATAACATTCAGAATAGAATTATAATGAGGCTGGTCCACAAGTTCAGCAGCTCAGCGCTTTAACACACTGCGCCACCAGGAGCATAAGTAAATGCATAAAAATATAAATATAATTTAAAAAACAATTAAACCCTTTGTGTCATTTAACCATTAAGTATAAATGTATAAAAATAATTTTTTGCACTTTGGGTGTACTTCTGGACTCAGCATTGAATCTAGAGGCCCAAGACCTCCATAGTGGACAAGAGCATCTTTACACATTGAAAACATGTGCGGGAAATGCACCTGTCAGATACTGGATCTAGCCATGATGCCTTAGTTACATCCCGTTTGGATTACTGTAAGTGTTGGGAAAGTTTGGCTGGTCTAAAGTTTATTAACTGGGGCTGGCGACAGGGAACCAACAACTCTGCTGTTGCAACAGCTCCACTGGCTGCCAGTTTTTTTCCCAGGCACAATTCAATTCATAGTCTATAAAGCCCTATATGGCTCAGATCGAGGCTATTTGAATGATCACATCTCCTAATATGAGCTGGCCTGGACTCTAAGGACCTTCCCTGTACACTGACCACATAATGTGGATTGAAGATGGCTCAAAAACATGTAAAAAAGCATGCACATATCAATGGAAATCTAAGGTTTTAAATTGAAATAGGCAAAACTGGGGAATACTCTGAAGCTGAGCCCATGATGCGCATCGGCGCTCTCCGATGAAAACCACAGTGGCTCAAAGGGGCCACAATGGTGTGATGGCTTCTATCCTTGTGCCACTGAACTGCTGACCTGAAGGGTGGCAGTTCGACTCCACAAGACAGGGTAAGTTCCCGTCTGTTAAGCCCTAGCTCCTGTCAACCTAGCAGTACGAAAACATGCAAATGTGAGTAGATAAATAGGTATCGCTTTGGTGGGAAAAAGGCAAGCAATCTCAGCTTGAAAATGGAGAAAAGCACCTCTTTCGAGGCATTTCCAGAAAGCCGGAAATGAAAGGAGAAGCCTTTGCCTTTGTTTGCGTTTGTGTGTATTCATGATATATGACTGTAAAAGCATTGAATGTTTGCCTATGTAAAATGTTGCAATCCGCTCAGAGTCCCCAAGGGGAGAATATAAGTAAAGTATATTATTATTATTATTATTATTATTATTATTATTATTATTATTATTAATATTTTATTATGACACAGCAAACAAGATAGATATGCTGGATTTCGTATCACAAAATCACAAGTCGAACACTTCCCAAGTGTCTAGGACTGTGTGATGTATTTTCGGATCATGCGTGCAGATCCCAGTAGGGTGGCCTTTTGCAGTGGGCAGATCGTAATTTTGTCAGTGTCTATTGTTTCCAAATGTGGTCTGAGATCTTTTGGCACGGCACCCAGTGTGCCGATCACCACTGGGACCACCTGCACTGGTTTCTGCCAGAGTCTTTGAAGTTCAATCTTGATAGCGGCTGAGTGAATTATTATTATTATTATTATTATTATTATTATTATTATTATTATTTGAAGCAGAACAAGATGAGTCCACAGCAGACACTCTGCTGGCTGTTGTATTGGATCCCACGTCGGACACTATTATTATTATTATTATTATTATTATTATTATTATTATTATTATTATTTGAAGCAGAACAAGATGAGTCCACAGCAGACACTCTGCTGGCTGTTGTATTGGATCCCACGTCGGACACTATTATTATTATTATTATTATTATTATTATTATTATTATTATTATTATTATTAGAAACACAACAAGATGAGTCCACAGCAGACACTCTGCTGGCTGTTGTATTGGATCCCACGTCGGACACTATTATTATTATTATTATTATTATTATTATTATTATTATTATTATTAGAAACGCAACAAGATGAGTCCACAGCAGACACTCTGCTGGCTGTTGTATTGGATCCCACGTCGGACACTATTATTATTATTATTATTATTAGTATTAGTATTATGACACAGCAAACAAGATTATTATTATTATTATTATTATTATTATTATTATTATCACCCCCATATTGAAATAGCTTCCTCCTCTGCCAGCTTCACCCCAATGTAAGCAGCCAGTGTCAACATGCCCTCAGTTCCACCTCCACTGCAAACACTGTGGGAACATGAGAAATGGAATATCTTTTTCTTAAGGTGGATCTTTTGATCCTCACCGCTGCAAAGATCTTATTTAGCTAAATATTATTTTAACATTTCCCTTCTGTATCCACCCGATACAGTTAGTAACACGTTGAGAGGAAGAGCTGGATCTAAAAGCAAAACAAAAAGGTTGCAAGACGGCCGGGAAACTGTGTCCTTTTTTTCCCCATCCGATGGGAAACTAAGTGAACCTCGAAAGAAACAAGGTTTCACACGTACACAGATCAGTCACTGTTCAGAACTGAGCGTTTTTACATTAAGTCAGGATGCTGGATTTTAGCAGCAGGAACCCTCCGACGGGCCGGACTTCTAAATCAGACACAACGGTTGGTGTAGAAGTTGTTAAAAAATTAAAATACAAAAATAACGCGAGAAAATAAACTGATTCGGGTGATGCAATGGCTACAGCTTAGGTGGAACCAGGAGTTGTGGATTTCATCATTTTTGGATGACAACTCCCAGAATCCCCCCCCCCCCCCCAGCCAGCATGATTTGTGTATTTGTTTTGTTTATATTTTAAAATAACTTCTCCAAGCTCTGGTTGCCCCTAACAGCCACTCTTTGCAACAGACCTCACAACCTCTGAGGATGCCTGCCATAGATGTGGGCAAAACGTCAGGAGAGAATGCTTCTGGAACTGGCCAGACAGCCTGGAAAACACACAACAACCCCAGCCACCAAGTCGCTCCCTCCCAGACCTTGCAGGTTACAGCGAGCACATCCCAGTGTTCCTTTCTCTCAACATTTGCATGATCCCGCCCACTGCCTCTCCCTTAACCCTTTCCTACCCTTTTCTATGGCACACAGCAAACAGAGGAATTGCTCAGCAACTGAATATACAGGAGAGAGAGGTTTGGGGAGAGTTCACCATGATTTATAGGACTTCTAGGGACTGAGATGTATAGTTCACCTGCAATCTAAGGGTTCCTTTCTCTCTATTGCTGGGAAATTTGCATGATCCCGCCCACTGCCTCTCCCTTAACCCTTTCCTATGGCACACAGCAAACAGAGGAGTTGATCAGCAACTGAATATACAGGAGAGAGAGGTTTGGGGAGAATTCACCATGATTTATAGGACTTCTAGGGACTGAGATGTATAGTTCACCTGCAATCTAAGGGTTCCTTTCTCTCCATTGCTGGGAAATTTGCATGATCCCGCCCACTGCCTCTCCCTTAACCCTTTCCTACTCTTTTTCAACTGTCTGCATAATAAACAGAGCAGAATTGAGCAGAAACTGAACATACTTGGGGGACGGACTCCATATGGTGGAAGTTGTAGTTCACCCCGCATCAGGACTAAGTGACTTGAAGGTTGGGTTGCTGACCTGAAAGCTGCCAGGTTCGAATCCCACCTGGGGAGAGTGTGGATGAGCTCCCTCTATCAGCTCCAGCTCCATGCGGGGACATGAGAGAAGCCTCCCACAAGGATGGTAAAAACATCAAAACATCCGGGCAGAGTCCCCTGGGCAACGTCCTTGCAGACGGCCAATTCTCTCACTCCAGAAGCAACTCCGGTTGCTCCTGACACAAAAAAAAAAAACCCGCATCAGGACACAGCACTGTGATCCCCACCAACAACGGACCCGGACCACATTTGACACACAGAACCCACATAAACAAAGAAAAATGCTGGAGAGGTTTGGGAGAATTCACCGTTGTAGGTACTGGGATTTATAGTTCACCTACAATCAAAGCGCACTCTGAACTCCACCAACGATGGACCTGGAACTGACTTGGCTCACAGAACCCTCATGACCAACAAAAAATACTGGAGGTCTTTGGAGTGATTGATGAGAGTTGTAGTTTACCTACACCCAGAGCGCACTATGAACCCAAACAATGGTGGATCTGGACCAAACTTGTCATATAGGCCCAACATGGCCTACTGTGAATATTGTCAGGGTTTGGGGGTGATTGCCTTGGGAATCTGGGAGTTGTAGTTCACCCTTATCCAGAGAGCACTGAACCCAGCCAATGACAGATCTGGACCAAACTTCAGCGATATTACCTAGCATCCCAAAACAAACAAAGCCTTTGTCTAATAACCTGGGCACCACCGGGTCCCAACCACTGGATCGGTTGGCTTTTATTGTGTGATTTTGTGATTTTATAGTTCTGATGTATCCATTTGTTGTAATTGGAATGCATTTTATGTTGTTGCATTTTATTGTGTATTGCTGGGCTTGTAAGATATTATTATTATTATTATTATTATTATTATTATTATTATTATTAATATTATGTGTCGTCGAAGGTTTTCATAGCTGGAATCACCAAGTTGCTGTGAGTTTTCCAGACCATCTGGCCATGCTCCAGAAGCATCCTCTCCTGACGTTTCGCCCACCTCTATGGCAGGCATCCTCAGAAGTTGTGAGGTCTGTTGGAAACTAGGCAGGTGGGGTTTATTTATATACCTGTGAAATAATGTCCAGGGTGGGAGACAGAACTCTTGTCTGTTGGAGGCAAGTAAGTGTGAATGTTGCCATTGCTCACGTTGATTAGCATTGAATGGCCTTGCAGCTTCAAAGCCTGACCGCTTCCTGCCTGGGGAAGATTCTTTGTTGTCTCGGAGGCGCTTGTCGACTGGGAGAAGCAACTGGATACTATGAGTAGAGCCACGGCTCTGGTTACGGAATGTGCCCCGCAAGACGGGAGCCTCAGGCTGGATCTAGACAGCCATATAATCCATTTCATCAAGGAAGTTAATCCAGAGTATCTACTTTAAAGTGGATTGTATGAGTCTACACCAGGCATGGGCAAACCTGGGCCCTCCCTCCAAGT
Organism: Anolis carolinensis; assembly: GCF_035594765.1. Classification (NCBI taxonomy): domain Eukaryota; kingdom Metazoa; phylum Chordata; class Lepidosauria; order Squamata; family Anolidae; genus Anolis; species Anolis carolinensis. Next base: position 11,048,936 of record NC_085847.1, read on the forward strand.
GTTTTGGACTTCAACTCCCACCATTCCTTTCAGCCTTGGGCCTGGTTGCTGTGAGTTTTCCGGGCAGTCTAGCCATGTTCCAGAAGCATTCTCTCCTGATGTTTCGCCCACATCTATGGCAGGCATCCTTAGAAGGTTGTGCTCTCTGAGTAAGGGTGAATCACAACTCCCAGATCCTAGATCAATCACCCCCAAATCCCGCTTGTATGCACAATAGGCCATTTTGGGTCTGTGTGGCAAATCTGGTCCCGATCCTATGCCAGCTGGGTCCAGTGCTCTCTTAGTAAGGGTGAACTACAACTCCCATATCATAGATCAATCACAACCAAAGTGGGCCCGTATGCATAGTTGCCCATGTTAGGTCTGTGTGCCCAGTTTGGTCCAGATCTGGTGTCGGCTGGGTCCAGTGCTCTGAGTATATGGGTGAACTACAACTCCCAAAATCAAGGTGTATTCCCAGAACTCCCTGCAGTATGTTCAGATGGTCAAGAGGCCTCTCTGTGCCAGGTTTGGTGCCGGGGATCAAAGGGGGTTTATATATATATATATATATATATATATATATGTGTGTGTGTGTGTGTGTGTGAGAGTATATATATATATAGATAGATAGATAGATAGATAGATATATTGGGAGATATATCTATCTCCCTATATATATATATATATATATATATATACACAGACACATATATATATTGGGGGATATATATATCTATCTCCATATATATATATATATATATATATATACACTCTCTCTCTCTCTCTCTCTCTCTCAGACGCAAACACATATATATATATTGGGTATAGATATATATATATATCCCTATACACACACACACACACATATTGGGTATAAATATATATATCTCCATATATATATATATATCCCTGTACAAACACACATGCATATATATATATAGGGCATATATCTATCTATCTCCATATACACACACACACATATATATAGATATATTGGGGATAGATATATATATATATCCGCATATATATATATCCCTACACACAAACACACACACACACACATATATATATATTGGGAATATATCTATCTATCTCCATATATGTATGTATATATATATAGCCCTATACACACACATATATACAGATATATTGGGTATATATATATATATATATATATCTCCATATCCCTATACACACACACACACACATATATAGATATAATGAGGGATATATATATATATATATATATATATATATATATCTCCATATATATACACACACACACACACACACACACATAGGGGATATATATATATATATATATATATATCCCTATACACACACACACATATATATATTGGGGGATATCTATCTATCGCCATACACACACACACACACACATATAGATAGATATTGGGGATAGATATATCTCTCATATATATCTCTATACACACACACACATATATAGATATATTGGGGAGATATATATATATATATATATATATATATATATATATATCTCATATATATCTCTATACACACACACACACACACATATATATAGATATATTGGGGATAGATAGATATATATATCTCATATATATCTCTATGCACACACACAAACACATATATATTGGGGATAGATAGATATATATATCTCATATATATCTCTATGCACACACACACACATATATATAGATATATTGGGGATATATATATATATATATATCCATATATATATATATATCCCTATACAAACACACACACACACACACATATATATATATCTCCTTATACACACATATACATATTTATATATTCCCATATATACACACACACACATTTATATATATATATATATATATATATATACACACACACACTAGCTGTGCCCGGCCACGCGTTGCTGTGGCAATGTGGTGGTGGTATTGGTTAAAAATTGTTGTGTAATTTTTATTTGATGTTATTTGTATTTTTTATTAATTTTATTGTAAGTTATCTTTTTATTTATTATATTTTATTATTTTCTTGTATTATTTTTAGTCATTTTCTGTTATTATAGTATTTTATTCTCTTAATTTTTTTAGTGTTTTTAATTATTTTTTAGTGTTTTTAATTATTTTTTAGTGTTTTTAATTATTTTTTTATTGGGTTGCTAGGAGACCAAGTTGGAGGAGCTTAGCCTTCTAACTGGCAGCAATTGGATAAAAGCAATTATTCCTCTCTCTCTAATTAGGACTTTATTTTTCTTTTCTTTTTGTTGTATCAACCTAGAGGCGTGGATAAGGGGTTGTGTTGTCAAATTTCAAGGTTGGGGGGCCTGTAGTTTTGTGGGTCGCCGTGATGCCATCACTCTTTTATATATATAGATATCCCTCCCAAAATAATCCTCTATCAATAACAATAGCAACAACACCAAGGTGACTCCCAGTGTCCCATTTCCTGCCCAGGGACGGACTCCCTGAGGCGCCCGGGCCGAGGAGCCAAGGCCCCAGGGAGGGGTGCGGGCCCCTTAAGCCACTCCAGGAGAAAGAGAGAGAGAGAGACGGGTCTATTTTGGGAAGAGACGCCCGGCAGGGGCCGCCTTACCTGGGGAAGCTCAGGGGAGAGGGCGGCGGAGACGGCAGAGGAAGAGGCAGCGGGAGCCGGAGCGGGAGCCGGAGCAGCATCCGTGGGGCCCTTTAGCTCCTCGGCAGGGGCTCCGGGCTGGGAAGAAGGCGCCGGGCTCTCTCTGCGGGGAGGCGGGCAGGGGAAGAGGACCAGGAGGCCAGCATCCCCAGAGCGCGCAGAAAGAAAGAGACACAGAGATAGGAAAAAGCAGCGCGTCCAGTGCCTCCTGCGCCGGGCCGAGAGGCTGAGACAGCAGCGGGCGCGAGCGCAAGCACCGCTCCAAACGTTGGGCACGCACGCACACGCGCGCGCGCCTGCCTGCCTGCCTCCCTTCTCCCCGGGCAGCAGGCTCCGCCCACCTCCCTTCTCAAGCCCCGCCCCCTCTCTCTTTCTCAGGCCCCGCCCTCTCCGTTGCCAGGACACCCAACTGGGAGGCTATGGGGTGATTTTAATATTTTGGGGGGAAGAAGAAAGACAGGATGTTTTTTTGTTTTTTTTTAAAGGTAACGAGACGAAATGATTCTGGAAAACCCTTTTGGCAACAGCATGACGTATGTTGTAGTTGCATGCAGTCATTGCTCTTGCAAAGCTGCTAACTAGAGCATATGCATCAGGACTGCAGTTTGTATTGTATGTATGGTAATAGCAGAGACAGGTAACAAATGAAATATATTCTTATTGGGATTGTGATGACGGTGATGGTGTGTTTTGAGACTATTGTATGATATGGATAGCAAGGACAGGTAACAAAATATATTATTGGGATTGTGATGATGGTGATGGTGTGTTTTGAGACTATTGTATGATATGGATAGCAAGGACAGGTAACAAATAAAATATATTCTTATTGGGATTGTGATGATGGTGATGGTGTGTTTTGAGACTATTGTATGATATGGATAGCAAGGACAGGTAACAAATAAAATATATTCTTATTATATATATATATTAATAATTATATATATATATATATATATATATATATATATATATATATTATTGTGATGATGGTGATGGTTTGTTTTGATACTATTGCACTGTATGCATTTTATTATACAGATAGCAGGGACAGGTAACAAATAAGATATATTCTTATTATTAAGATATATTATAATTATATATATATATATTATTGTGATGATGGTGATGGTTTGTTTTGATACTATTGCACTGTATGCATTTTATTATACAGATAGCAGGGACAGGTAACAAATAAGATATATTCTTATTATTAAGATATATTAATAAAATATATTATTATTATTGTGATGATGGTGATGGTTTGTTTTGAGACTATTGTATTATATGGATAGCAAAGACAGGTAACAAATAAAATATATTCTTATTATTGTGATGATGGTGATGGTGTGTTTTGATACTATTGTATTATATGGATAGCAAAGACAGGTAACAAATAAAATATATTATTATTATTGTGATGATGGTGATGGTGTGTTTTGATACGACTGTATTATATGGATAGCAAGGACAGGTAACAAATAAAATATATTCTTATTATTGTGATGATGGTGATGGTGTGTTTTGATCCTATTGTACTGTATGTATTTTATTATATGGATAGCAGGGACAGGTAACAAATAAAATATATTCTTATTGTTATGATGATGGTGGTTATGGTGTGTTTTCATACTATTGTATGATATGGATAGCAAAGACAGGTAACAAATAAAATATATTCTTCTTATTAAGATATAATATATTAATAAAATATATTATTGTCATTATTGTGATTGTGATGATGGTGATGGTTTATTTTGATACTATTGCACTATGTATTTATTATATGGATAGCAGACATAGGTAATAAAATATATTATTATTAAAATATAATATATTAATGCAATATATTGTAGTATATATTATAATATATAATATATTAAAATATATTATTATTATTATTATTATTATTATTATTATTGTGATGATGGTGATGGTTTGTTTTGATACTATTGTACTGTATGTATTTTATTATACAGATAGCAGGGACAGGTAACAAATAAGATCTATTCTTCTTATTAAAATATATTAATAAAATATATTATTATTATTGTGATTGTTATGATGATGATGGTGATGGTTATGGTATGTTTTGATACTATTGTACTGTATGTATTTTCTTATATGGGTAGCAGACACAAGTAACAAATAAATATATATTATTATTGTGATGTGGTGGTGGTGAGGATAGGGATACTATTGTATGTATTTTAGTATATATATTCTTATTGTGATGATGATAATGATGATGTTTCACCTACTGTCTAATGCTGAAAGGAGGGCCAATCTACCCTGCTATTATAATGCAGGTTGAACTGCATCATATGCTCAGTGTGGACTCATATAATGCAGTGAAACAGCATTGGATTATATGGCCATATATATGAAATGGCATATACTCCACATCTTTAATAATATTGAATAATTAAAGTATATTTATTATTATTATATTTATTTATTTGTTGGTTGGTGGCACTGTTGAAATGGCATATATTCCACATCTTTAATAATATTTAATAATTAAAGTATATTTATTATTATTATGTTTATTTATTTGTTGGTTGATGGCACTGTTGAAATGGCATATATTCCACATCTTTAATAATATATAATAATTAAAGTATATTTTTATTATATTTATTTGTTGGTGGCCCTGTTGAAATGACATACATTTCACATCTTTAATACTATTTAATAAAGTATATGTATTATATTTATTTGTTGGTGGCACTGCTGAAAGGATGTATATTTCACATCTTTCTTTCTTTGCCAGCAGTTGTGATTGGCAACACGTAATGTGTGCTCGAAGACCTAACACACGTCTGTTCTCGTTGCCGTAGGTGCCAACTGTACAGATCCTGCTGACGTTTTGCCCACCATCTTTCAGGCAGCTTCCCTTTCTTTTTCCGGCTCTTTCGTGGCTATATTTGGTTGTCGATTCCATCACCTTTCCTTGTGTCTCTTCTTCCTCTCCCATGCTTGCCTTGAATGCTTTTGATTTCCTTAATATTAAAATTGTTTTCTATTGCATTCGTTCTGGAGGAGATTTCTGTGCTTCACGTATATCGGTTGAAACTGCAAGACTTGGATGCCAGGGGAAGCTTTCCGCCAGTGATTGATTTCTGCACAAATGATGATGTGCTAAAGGTTTGATTTTTTTTATAGTCGTGTTAAAATGTTGAACTGTAATGGTGCTATTCCTGTGTTCCTCGGGGCAAGAGTGTCACTCGTACACATACATGCTGCAAAAGAGACCCGAGGCATTGGCAGCAACTGTCCATAAAAGAATTGGAAATGTATGTGTGCAAAGGGGGAGCTTGTTGGGTTGCTATTAGTTTTCTGGACTGTCTGGCCATGTTCCAGAAGCATTCTCTCCTGACGTTTCACCCACATCTATGGCAAGCATCCTCAGAGGTTGTGAGGTCTGTTGGAAACTAGGCAAGTGGGATATATATATATATACACACACACACACACACACACACACATATATATATATATATACACACACACACATATATACATACATACATACACACATACATACACACACACACACTTGTAAAATAATGTCCAGGATAGGAAAAAGAACTCTTGTCTGTTTGAGGCAAGTGGCCACCTTGATTAGCATTGAATAACCTTGCAGCTTCAAGGCCTGGCTGCTTCCTGCCTGGGGGATCCTCTGTTGGGAGGTGTTAGCTGGCACCGATTGTTTCCTGTCTGGAATTTTTCTGTTGTCTGAGTGTTGTTCTTTATTTGCTGTCCTGATTCTAGAGCTTTCAAATACAGTAGACTCTCACTTATCCAAGACCCGCTTATCCAAGGTTCTGGATTATCCAGAATGTCCGATGTAAGTTAATTTTTTGACTGATTTATAGTGTATTGTACAATTTTATATGTGTGTTTTATTGTAAGCCGCCCTGAGTCCCCTGTTGGGTGAGAAGGGCGGGATATAAATATTGTAATACATAAATAAATAAGGCATTTTTGTAATCAATGTTTTCAATATATCGTGATATTTTGGTGCTAAATTCATAAATACAGTAATTGCAACATAACATTGAACTACTTTTTCTGTCAAATTTGTTGTATAACATGATGTTTTGGTGCTTAATTTGTAAAATCATAACCTAATTTGATGTTTAATAGAGCTGCCCTGGATCCCTTCGGGTGAGAAGGGCAGGATAGAAATGATAGAAATAAATAAATTTCATAGGCTTTTCCTTAATCTCTCCTTATTATCTAAGATATTCGCTTATTAAAGGTTCTGCTGGCCTGTTTAACTTGGATAAGTGAGACTCTACTGTACTGGTATTATTATTATTATTATTATTATTATTATTATTATTATTATTATTATTATTATTATTAAATACCGGTAGCCAGATTGTGTTCATTCTCATGGTTTCCTCCTTTATATCGAAATTGTCCACATGCTTGTGGATGTCAATGGCTTCTCTGTGTAGTCTGACAACATTCACACTTGTCTCAGGCAGAGAAGAGTTCTTTGTCCCGCCCTGGAAAGGATTCCCCCAGGCAGCAACAGCCAGGCTTTGGAGCTGCAAGGCTATTCAATGCTAATCAAGGTGGCCAATGGCAACATTCACACTTGAAACCATGGTGAGCAACTACAGTTGTCTTATAAGGTGTCTTATAAGGTGTTCATCCAACTACACACTTTCTCCAATAACTCCAATGAATGACACAGCATTCATGCCACAGCATCCCTAAACTACATTTCCCAGAATTCTGCAGAAACCAATGTGTAGCTTGCCACCTAGTGGCTGTCTGGGAATTCAAGAGAACAAATATATTCTGCCACTTGGGGCTGCAAACCAGGTATGAACAAAGTTGCAGATGCTTTCCTATGATCTGCAGTATCAAATATTCAGCCACAATGTAATTCTTGATGCAAAAATACACAAATGCCCCCATCCTATTAGTCTGCAAATTGGCTCAAAGGGTAAAATGATACATATAGCAAAGAGTTGTTTGGAAATAAATGTATTTATGATTTATTACAGTAAACGTATACTGTAATAAATTTGTGTACTTATTTTATATACTTCTATACCCGCAGCGGGTATAGAGCTGCTGAACTTGCTGACTGAAAGGTCAGCAGTTCAAATCCAGGGAGCGGAGTGAGCTCCGACTGTTAGCCCCAGCTTCTGCCAACCTAGCAGTTCAACAGCATGCAAAGGTAATAATAATTATTTATTTATTTGACCAGTCATATGACCATTTCAAAAAACAACCTAGCAGTTCGAAAACATGCAAATGTGAGTAGATCAATAGGTACCGCTCCAACAGGAAAATAACAGCACTCCATGCAGTCATGCCGGCCACATGACCTTGGAGGTGTCTATGGACAACGCCGGCTCTTCGGTTTAGAAATGGAGGTGAGCACCAACCCCAGAGTCAGGATTTTTTTTAAAAGAAAAGCAATTCACACCTACATTGTTTAAAAAGGCACACATTACATCATTTATTTCATTTCCACCATTTCAACTATAAATATCAACATTAGTGTTTAAACGACAGGAATCAAAAGTACAGGGTTGTTAAAAGTACAGTTACAAATATTTTACACTGTATTAACACCACACAAAAAAGGAGGAAAGAGAGAAGGCGACATAAAATTCCATTGTTTTGGTTACTTCTGGAATGCTTAATTTTTAACAGCTGGGAATGTTCATGCCAGAGGCAGAAAACGTAAAACTAACTTTCTTTGGATCAAACTTTTAAAAATAGGCACTTCATTCATGTTTGGAAAATTGTTACTTGAAAACCTTTCCCCAAAAAAGTTAAAGTATTTGCAAATGCATCATCAAAAAATGGCGATTATTTCACCAAAGAGAAAATAGAAGCAAAGGATGGTTTTGTCCCAGGTGAAGAAAACAATAATAGCTTCTCGCATCAGATACACTATTGTAATGCATGATGTATTCAAGAACGTAAACTATATTCATATTTAAAGATCTTTGCATTTTAACTGTAGGCAACTCCTGTTACTAGACCTTAGGCACAAGTGTCTCTAATATTAAAGAGAAGCTACAGAAGACAACAGGGATTTGAAGGTATGCTTGGCTCAGTCCCATCCCCATAGGTTTCTCGGTTCACTTCAATGGAAGAAGTGAACAGAGAAACTGGTTCATGCAGGAGACTCCAAGCACATACTGTACATTCACGTTCACAACTTAGGATCGGGTGCAACTGAACATGTGTCAACAAATTTCATAAACCCTGACCAAAACATATACAGTGGGATGTATGACGGTTGAATGAAAAGTAATGCCTCCACCTTCGTAACTCCTCAAGAGATGGCAGTCCTGGTATGTGGCAGGTACTGGCTTGTTCAGTAGACTCTCCTCTACTGTTCCATTTGGCAGGAAGCCTTAGCATTGAACAGTTGTGTTGTTAAAGTGCAAAGTATGGAACCCTGCGCAGATGGTCGGTCAATGAGACTTAAGCAACGTGCAGTCACTGAATTCTTGACAGCAGAAGGTGTTGCCCCAAAGGAGGAAGGCGTCAACTTCATTCTCATAACGAGAGAGCAAATTTCAAGTCTGTACACTTTCATTTCAGGCGCTAGCATCCTGGGTACCCATCATGCACAGATCTTCTGCAATAATGTGACCCACACGTTCTTGTGAAATGCCGATTATACTTGAAATTTCTCTCTGAGTGATACGACCATCATCCTGAATCAATCTGTCCACCTTTTGCTTGTGAAACTCGGTAGTTGCTGTCACAGGACGCCCAACTCTTTGTTTGTCATGCAAGTCAGATGTTCCCACCTCAACATCTTTCAACTTACTCACCCAACAACGCAAGGGACTCACATCAACACAACCACCATAAACAGCTTGCATTCTCGGATGAATCTCCTTTGGGGTGACACCTTCTGCTGTCAAGAATTCAGAGACTGCACGTTGCTTAAGTCGCATTGACCAACCGTCTGCGCAGGGTTCCATACTTCACACTTTAACAACACAACCGTTCAATGCTAAGGCTTCCCACCAAATGGAACTGTAGAGGAGAGTCTACTGAACAAGCTAGTTCCTGCCGCATACCAGGACTGCCATCTGTTGAGGAGTTATGAAGGTGGAGGCATTACTTTCATTCAACCCTCGTATCTTCTTTTTAAAAACAAAACAACAACCCTATGGTACAGTCCACAAGCAACACTAAGCTAGAATTTATTTCATGGGGGGTAAATTGTGACCCTATGAGCTGCACTTGCAACGTCAAGGTCCCTGTTTCAGAGGCACTACTGGCCATTTGGGATGAAAAATGGGAGAAGTGTGGCACTTTAGGATTTAGTTCAGTCCTCCAACCTTGGAAGGTGCCCATGCCTGATGTAATCTTATGCTGCGTACAAGACTTAGAGTTATGTGCCACTCATGTTTTTCCATGGCTCTACTAGTCGGGGGAATCCTACTGAGTATAATGTAATGTGTGGAACTCAAATCTGGCTAAACGTGTCATTTGATGTGACCCCCCCAGATGCTGGACTACAAGTCTTGTATTCGTCATCAATAAATCCCAGGACTAGACCAAATGGGAGTCGGGATACAGTCACATCTGGAAGGCTGAGGTTTGTTCCGTTTAGTCAGGAGAATTAGGGTTTGGATTGAGATCCAAGGCTTGGGGATAGGATTTTGAACTTCAAATGTCCTTAGGCAACTGTTGGGTTGTCATTCCCATTATCACCAGGACACATGGTGGAAAACCAAAAGTGAAGGGAGTCGTTGTTCAATAACAACTGAGGACCGGATAAAAAAACGAAACTATGTAAAAACATGATAGTTGGCCCTCTGTATCAATGGACTCTCCATCCATGGATTCAACAGCCCTTTGAAGGCAACCATAAGGCTGAGATGACCCTCAATGAATACAAGTCTGATAGAAATTTACATGAAGCCCACCTTATTCAAACCACAGACCAGAATAAAACCAATCCTAGTCTGTTTCATAACAAACCAACTCTAAACTATGGAATGCTTGGCTGATGTATTAATCAAGAGTCTGCTTTAAACCACAATCTCTGGTTCAAACGTGACTAGCTACGTTTTCATACAAAGTGGAAGTAAATGCTATAGGCATAAAGGTTTAATTCAGGCTCCTATGTGCAGCAATAAATCTCAAGTTTAGTGTTTTGTCCCAGCCAGGCTACAACTTATGCAACAAGCAACAGAATGTTATTTAAAAGAGCGTGTCAGTTTTAAAAAATATCTACTCAGTCAGTGCTAAAAAAAAGGCACTTACACTTCTACTAAGTTGCTTTGAGGTAATTGAAAATATACATTTACTTTATTCATATTATGCACAATTTAGAAGTATTTATAAAAACTGTTAGTAAAACTGGAGACAAGAGAACATACGTTTGCTTCATATTGCCGTTTTAATGACACTAACTTAGGGCCCTTCCACATAGCCATATAACTCAGAATATTAAGTCAGAAAGTCCCTCAAAATCTGCTTTGATCTGGGTTATATGAGTCTACACTGTCATATAATCCAGTTCAAAGCAGATATTGTGGGAATTTATTTAGGGCCTTAGGTCCCTTCTACACTGCTGTACAAAATCCAGATTATCTGCTTTGTACTGAATTATATGGCAGTGTAGACTCATATAATCCAGTTCAAAGCAGATAATGTGAGTTATCCACTTTGATAATCCGGATTATATGCCAGTGTAGAAGTGGCTTGAAAATGAAACTTACATCCATACAGGCTAGAACTGAAGAAGTCAAATGGTTATTATGAAAATGCAACTGTTTGAAATTGCAAAGCAAGATTGTGATGTTAATTCAATTAAGAACAGAAAACAAAGTCAAATTGCAAAAGCTCAATATTTCTGGGCTATTAATTCCCTCTAATTCTACACTGGTAGTAACACTGATGTATCAAAAGTTAGAATTCATATCCAAAACAGTGCAAACTTTTGAAAGGCAGCCTTTAAAAAGTAAGTCCACATGGTTAAGCTGACCCGTTTTCCCAAAACGTCTTTGGAAGAAACAAAGCAACACTAGTTACGGTTTTAATTCAGATTCAAAGGTATCAGATATTAAGTGCTATTACCTATTGAAATGGATAGTTACTGGGCAGTCCTGGAAAAGAAAATTCTTTGAAAAGAAAAGGCTTTTTTGCCAGAATTGGGACACTCACTTTCCGTGCACGGTGCCATTTAGAAGAACCCAAACACATGGAATATGGTGGTCACTCCAAGAAGGTTGCTGCCAGGACAATTCCAAGGATGACAACCAAGACAGAGACGCAAATTATTATAACGATCAATTTCTGCAGAGAGAAAAACTGTACATTAGTATATAGAAAAAAGGAGAACAAAATGTATACAGAGATGCAAGGCATGCACATTTACTCCCCACATTAACCACAACTATTTAAAATTTTCGGTGGATATCATGTCACGCCAAAACAAGCGTCAAGCGACTTCGTAAACCCAAGGATTTGAAGGAACATCTTGTCCCCAATGTGTCTGTCCAGATTTAGGATTATATTTAGACATCCTTCTCTGAGCATGGCACCTAAATGAGAGAAGATAGGTGGCCAAAAAAGAAAAGGCCTTCGCAGAGATGGCAAATCTCTCAGGAGGTTTCCCTTGCCTTTACTACTGGTATTAGATGAGATAATGCGAAGCTATACCTTTCAATAGCCTGATCTAGATATACCGTATATACTCGAGTATAAGCCGACCCGAATATAAGCCGAGGCACCTAATTTTGCCACAAAAAAACTGGGAAAACATTGACTCCAGTATAAGCCGAGGGTGGTAAATTTCAGAAATAAAAATAGACACCAATAAAATTACATTCATCGAGGCATCAGTAGGTTAAATGTTTTTGAATCTATATATATAAAAGTGATGGCATCAGGGCAGCGGACAAAACAACAAAACTACAGGCCTCCCAACCTCGAAATTTGACAACACAACCCATCATTCATGGCTCTAGGTTGATACAACAAAAAGAAAAGAAAAATCAAGTCCTAATTACAGGGAGATGAATAATAGTTTTTATCCAATTGCTGCCAGTTTGAAGGCTAAGCTCCGCCCACTTGGTCTCCTAGCAACCCACTCAGCCCAGGGGACAGGCACAGTTAGGCCTCACTTAATCTCTTTCACAGATTATCAGGTTTTAACTGGATTATATGGCAGTGTAGACTCAAGGCCCTTCCACACCGCTATATAACCCATTTAGAACCTTATATTATCTGCTTTGAACTGGATTATCTTGACTCCACACTGCCATATAATCCACTTCAGTGTGCATACTAAACATAAAGACTACCATACAACAGACATTCAATACCACCACTACCTCAACAATTTCTCACCAACACCACCAGAAAATGCCACAGCAACGCGTGGCTGGGCACAGCTAGTATTTACATAAAGCTCAGATTCTGATAAGACTGTCCAACTCTAATCAAATCATTGGTCTCATCTTCTTCAATGTAAATGTGCTTATTTATCCTTTTAATTATAATAGAGTAAAATAATACATGTAATAATAATAATAAATAATACAAGAAAATAAAACATGTAATAATAAATAGAGTAAAACAATAAATGCAATAATAATAATAATAATAAGATCAGAGTGAAATAATAATTATTAATAATAATATTAATAATTATTAATAATAATAAAAATAGAGTAAAATAAATGTAATAGTAGCAACAATAATAGAGAAAAATAATAAATGTACCATATATTCTCGAGTATAAGCTGACCCAAATATAAGCCAACCAGGACCCTCACCCGAGTATAAGCCGAGCGGGGCTTTTTCAGTCTTAAAAAAAGGGCTGAAAATCTAGGCTTATATTCAAGTATATACAGTAAGTTGCTTTTTTATAGAAAAGATGGTTTTTTAAAAGTGCCATCACATTGTTCTCAGCCACAGTATGCCAAAGTGTCTTACGGAAAAGAATTCTTTTGAGTCTCTGTAAACATATAACAACCTTAGCACAAAATGCTTAGTCCTTCAAAATGTGCATTATTTATATACAAACCAAGAGGGAACTTTACATTTTAGTATTAACAAAAAAAATCTCTTTGTCCTATTGTTCTGTACACTAACAAAGAATGCTATGTCAAATGCAAAGCTTGCATATTTCTACACTGCTCTAATTCCAATGGACATCACTAGAATCACCTCTTAAAGTTGAATGCAAGAAATGTAAAATAAAATACGTTCGGCAACTAGCCACAAGGTGTCTCTGTTCTCACATAGAACAGAACTTCAACTTGTACATTTGAGAGTTTATGTCAGTGGTAATAAAACTTTTTTTCCTAACCATGCTCTGGGTTGCAGAGTTTTCCAGGCTGTCTGGCTATGTTCCAGAAGCATTCTCTCCTGACGTTCTGCCCACATCTATGGCAGGCATCCTCAGACGCTGTGAGGTCTGTTGGAAACGAGAACTGTTGGAAATGTTCAGGGTGGGAAAAAGAACTCTTGTCTGTTGGAGGCAAATCTGAATGTTGAAACTGGCCACCTTGATTAGCATTGAATAGCCTGGCAGCTTCAAAACCTGGCTACTTCCTGCCTGGGGGAATCCTTTGTTGGGAGGTGCTAGCTGGCCCTGATTGTCTTGTCTGGATTTCCCCCATCTTCTGAGTGTTATTCTTTATTTACTGTCCTGATTCTAGAGTTTTTTAATACTGCTAGCCACATTTTGTTCATTTCCATGGTTTCTTCCTTTCTGTTGAAATTGTCCACATGCTTGTGGATTTCAACGACTTCTCTGTGTATTCTGACATGAACAGTCCACAGAGATATAAACCCCACTTGCCTAGTTTCCAACACCTCACAACCTCTGAGGATACCTGCCATAGATGTGGGCAAAACGTCAGGAGAGAATGCTTCTGGAACATGGCCAGACAGCCCGGAAAACTCACAGCAACCCAGTGATTCCGGCAATGAAAGCCTTCGACAACACAGGCTCAGGTCTCTTTGATTGGAGTGCCCTTGGCTGAGAACTATATTGTATTTGGACCTTCCTAGTCCACGACAGCCCATGGTCATCATTTGACCACCTCACCAACCCACACTGTGAACTCTAGTTGGCTGTTGTAAATTAATGTGGATGTTTGTTTGGATTTTATGTTATTATATAACTTTGTTTGACTACATGTAGTTGAATTTATTGATGTAAGGTTTAATTTACTGATGTTAGATTTTAAATGGATGTTAGGTTTTAATGTTATTTTTATATGCAGGGTTTCTCTGGGATTTTACGTCAGTATTTGTTTGTTTATGGAGGCACTGAATGTTTGCCACTGTATGTTGGAATCCGCCCTGAGTCCCCTTGGGGAGATAGGACGGAATACAAATAAAGTTATATATTTTTATATTATATTTGCCACTGCCCATCACATTCATTCAGCAGTTCGGTTTCAGCATTTTGAAAATTGGTAATTATAGTGGAGTCTTTGTATCCACAAGGGATTGGTTCCAGGATCTCCCGCAGATACCAAAAATGCATTTGCTCAAGTCCTTCTAAAAAATGGCAGCAGCCTGCGATGCTGTCCTATACCATTTTAAGTGAACCTTTGCAGAGTGAACATGTGTGCTCATCACATGTAGGAAGAGGTGAACACACATGCATATGCACTCTCTCTCTGCAAGCCTCATCCCTTGACTATGAAATATACTGTACTGTCTCATCTTTTCCTGATCATAGTCTATGTTACCTATGACATTATTGACCCCAATTGGAAGCTGCTGTGATTTTACTGATTGTTATTTTAATGTAAATTTTATTTTTGTATAATAATGTGTTTCTATATTGTTGTGTATTGTATGTCTGTATCTTTGCTGTAAACCGTCCTGAGTCCCTTCTGGGAGATAGGGCAGTATATAAATAAAGTTGTTATTATTATTATTATTATTATTATTATTATTATTATTGTTATTATTATTATTCTCTCTACCCCACATTCTCCGCACCTGCTCCAAGCCTCATCCTTCCATCTTTCTCTCCCCTGCCACAACCTAACACTCACTTCTTTCTCCTCCTAATTCCATGCCCCATGCACATACCAAAGGCAGTTCTAGCTCCCACTGCCATGCACATGTTAGCCCACCCAAGCATTCTTTTCTTCCCATTTCAAACATGTGTAGAGGACGATTGAATTACCACCCAAGGCCTCGTGAAGGATCCAACAAAGTGGTGGGGAAAGTGGGTTGCCTGTAACCTGAACTTCCTTGGCCCCGTTGTAGTTTCATTTGAGACTGTGTGTGTGTTTCAGCCAAGCCATCGGCACCCCAAGCAACTGTCACACTCCCCAGAATTATAAGAACATAGGTCTTATGTGACTGTTGAATGCAACCCACTGGTTGGCAAGAATGTTAAACTTTGCAGAATTAAACAGAGCATCAGCAGATATCAGGTAACATGCAAAGGAAGTTAGCCGATTAGTACTTACTGCAGAGAAACAAAATGAGATGCATGCTGGAGTTATCTGATCATCACTGAATCCCAAAAGACAAGCCAAAGACTAGAGCAAGCACCGCAAACAGCACCAGGACTACAAGGAGAATTATCCACTTTTTCTGCAAAAGGAAAGCCATTTTTCCAAATGCTATATTTTAGGACAGGGATGGGAAACATGTCATTCTAAAGATATCATTGGACTACAACTCCCATCAAGCATCAGCCATTGTTAGGATGACTGGAAATGCAGGACAACATTACCGGAGGGGTTACAGTAGAGTCTCACTTATCCAAGCTAAACAAGCCAGCAGAACCTTGGATAAGCGAATATCTTGGATAATATGGAGGGATTAAAATCAAATTAGGTTATGATTTTACAAATTAAGCACCAAAACATCATGTTATACAACTAATTTGACAGAAAATGTAGTTCAATACGCAGTAATGTTATGTTGTAATTACTGTATTTACGAATTTAGCACCAAAATATCACGATATATTGAAAACATTGACTACAAAAATGCCTTGGATAATCCAGAACCCTGGATAAGCGAGTCTTGGATAAGTGAGACTCTACTGTATTTCTATTTTAGAGAGATAGAATCATAGAATCATGGAATAGTAGAGTTGGAAGAGACCTCATAGGCCATCCAGTCCAACCACCTGCCAAGAAGGAGGAAGATGACATTCAAAGCACCCCCAACAGATGGCCATCCAGCCTCTGAAGTGCTAATTATGCCACCACCCCATCTGGAGATTACCACAGGCCCAAGCAGCGTTCAAGCTATAGGAGCTACAGTAGAGTCTCACTTATCCAACATAAACGGGCCAGCAGAACGTTGGATAAGCGAAAATGTTGGATAATAAGGAGGGATTAAGGGAAAGCCTATTAAACATTAAATTACGTTATGATTTTACAAATTAAGCACCATGTTTTACAACATATCGAAAGAAAAAGCAGTTCAATACACTGTGACGTTATGTAGTAATTACTGTATTTATGAATTCAGCACCAAAACATCGCAATGTATTGAAAACATTGACTACAAAACATTGACTACTAACAAATTGACTACAAATAAAGATAAAATTGCATAAAATGAACTTACAGTAACAACATAGTCGAAAATTAAATCCATAAAACATTATGTCTTTGCTGTCTAGAGAAAGAGCTGTGGATCCGGGCGGGAGGCAGACTGCATTGGATAATTGAGATTCTGCTGTAATTGTTATTGGTTTAGTCAAACAGAAATTGGCAACGAACAAAGTCAAGGTGCCAAATAGTTTGCCTATTTACAAAACAGTGACTCAAGGGATGGAGTCAGTGACCCCCTACACCTCAGAAGCCACACAGTGGGATGATCACATTTGTATGTACAAATCTTTGAATTAGAATCATACAGTTATAAGAGATCACATGGCCATCCAGTCCAACCCCCTGCTGCCGTGCAGGAAAAGCACACTCAGACTTACCCGGCGAGCTTTACTTTGATATTTAACAGCTTTTTTGGTCTCTTCTTTTGCATGCTCCACATAATCCACTGCATTCAACACATTCTTCTCGATGCTGTTCACCATTTCACCCTTTAAAAGTTGAAAATGAAACAGAGTTAACACCATGGCTGGGATGTTCCAGGATTATGATGAATATAAGCACCGTGCAAAAACAACAAACTGCATTCATATTGTAAAGAAAAATGGCAGGTTTCGTAGCATATTTGCACTGGGATAGAAGGTTCCAAATGATGCACTGTGCAAGAAGAACTACAAAAATGTGAGCGGCTTTAAACAGCTTGCTTGTGATTGGCATTCTAACAGGAGTGCATTCACAATGTTGCCTTTACTACTGTCCATCCAGCCATAGACATGCCGTATCCATTCAGCCTTAAAGTATAATTTTATATTTTGATTCGTAGCTGCTTATAGAAAGGAGAAAAAGCCAGCTAAGCACCTACAAATTAACATTAATTTTCCTTGCATGTATATACCAGTTAGGGATCTTCAGCAAAATTATGCTACCAAATCTCTTTGCTTTTCTATCTCAGAATTCTCTGTAATTCTGCATTGTAAACCCACTTATCTACCTCTATACCTTTCCCGTGTGCATCATGCTAGTAGTGTGTTCATGAGTGCACTACTTTCCTATGTTCTATTTCAGGCTTAAATTACTACAGGCTGACTGTGCCAGTTTAGTGATGATGATAATAATAATAATAATAATAATAATAATAATAATAATAATGATGATGTATGGGATGTACAGTTGGCTTTTTGAATGCATCCTACTATAACACCAGTATACAACACTATAGCAGACTGGATGAACCGACATGGAAAGGATATGGGGAAGACAGGGAAATCGTAGGACTGTTACCTGTGCAGTTCTGTCCATCAGCAGACATTATGATTAGCAAGAAACAGCAGAGGGTTACAATTTGTGCATTTCTGCAGTTTCAAAAGTTCCCCAAAGGAATAAGCTCAAAGGACACATAAAATGCCTCTTTACATGGAAAGATTCAGGACTAATGTATTTAAAAAACACATGTAAACATTGATTTACTCTTAAGCAAGCAATTGGAGCTGTATGAAAAGATACCTGCATGTGAAAGTGTATATACCTTCAAAGCAGAGAAAAACACAATTGAAATTAAGCAAAGGCTCTGAATGTTTTAATTGACTGCTTGCATGATATTTGCATACTAGTCCAAACATATGCTGAAAAATACAATGCTTTTTGAAAATATGGCAGTTTAAAATATTTTCTTCTTTAGAATGAAAGAAAAAACAGCTCGCAAAAAAGGAGAAAAAGCATCACTTTTGCATGGAGCTAAAATACAACACTTGCTTTGTTTTCAAGGTTTTGGCAGGGTGAATGGTAGTACTAAGATCTAACCCTCAATCTTTGTTAGATACATTCTTCTGGAGAGCTTCGAACACACCACCATACAATAGTTATTAGCAAAAGAGATTACGTTCATTATATGAGTCTACACTGTCATATAATCCAGTTCAAAGCAGATAATCTGGATTTTATATGGCAGTGTAAATGAGGCCTAAGATTTCACAGATACAAACCATTAGAGGTTTCTTATAATGGTCACCTAGTATCTACAACCTATATGTATAAGAGTTGTAGTAGTGATTATTCTCGCATGGTTCTAACAAAAAATAAAATAAAATGTGGTTTCGGAATCCAACAGTGTTGACATCACATACCTGAACCTCAACAAGCATTGCCATGTCCATGAACATTTTATGGAGCTCCTGTATACTGGATTCCAGTTTGATAATATCCTTATGACGTGACTCAATTTCATCCAGCGCTTCTCTAGTAATTTTGGTGTCCAAAATGATCTTTGGGAAAGAAGAAGACGTACATTGAATTAATGTGTGGATTTTTTTAAATTATAGAAACACAGTTCACACAAACATTTGATATTGGAGTCCTCGTGGGGAACAAGTTAAACATGAGCTGACAGTGTGATGCGGCAGCATAAAAAGCCAATGGGATTTTGGCCTGCATCAATAGGAGTCTAGTGTCTAGATCCAGGAAAGTCATACTACCCCTCAATTCTATTCTGCCTTGGTCAGACTACACCTGGAATCACACTGTGTCCAAATCTGGCCACCACAATTGAAGGGAAATGTTGACTCTAAGCTGGAATGTGTCCAAAGAAGAGCGACTCAAAGGACCAAGGGTCTGGAGAACAATCCCTATGAGGAGCGGCTTAAAGAGCTGGGCATGGTTAGCTGTTGGGAGTGCTTTGAATGAAATTTTCCTGCTTCTTGGCAGGATGGGGTTGGACTGGATGGCCTACGAGGTCTCTTCCAACTCTATGATTCTATTTCAAAATCTTAATTAAAAACCTCTGGGCCGGGAGAGGGCATTAGGAACCATACATATAAGAGCAGTAAACTCAAAATACATACATCGGAAGTGAAAATAGAAAGATTCCCACTTTCCAGCATATCTTCCAGTTCTTCATCAGTTGTGGTTTTTCCAGCTAGTAAGAAAATGTCATTTATTTATTAAATGGGGTATAATAACAGTTTTGACTGAAATCTGAAAGATGTCTGCCTTTCACCCAAATAAATGACAGGATGGGGAGATTACTCATATTATACAACTTTGTTAAAGAGTGATGGACATACGCTTAGCAATTAAATAGACAGGTAAATTGGGACAACCTGATTGATATAGTTGTTTCATAATATTATTACGTGTTGTATAATGAAACATAATATGGTACAATGAAACACTATCAATCAGTTCTTCCCAATTTAGAGGTCCATTACACATTGTATAATACTATCATATTACATATTGCTTTCCTGAAATGTTTAGAGGGCCATACACACACACACTCAGTAATCCTTAATGTAGTTCTGAATTATCCCCACATTAAAGACGGCTGGCTGAGACCAGAAATAGTGGTTTGAACCAGACAAGTTGTGGTTTGTTGTTGACATTGGATGTGGAATATTAGTGAAGGTCCAAGTCTAATATTCCAATACCTATTTTAAAATTATTGATGGTGGGAGGAGAAAACAGGGAGAGGTGGGCAATAAATACATAGATAGATACATACATCATTACCATCATTATTTTCTCTCTAAAAAAGACTATTTGCACATCTTCCTTACAAATGTTGGAGAGAAAAGCCTGGAATCTGGATAATCTCCAGTTCACATGAACCCACACATGCCTGTTTTACACCCACAAATCAATATACTCACAATTATACTGAACCTGTTCGTTCAATTTAATTGCAAACCACCTTAGTTGAAAACTGTGGCGTAATTGTTTTTATTAATATGAATTTTCTGCTCAGATCTGCAGAAATGTACTAAACTATGAATAAATAAACTAATTTTCTTAGATGTTAGCATCAAACTTGGAGGTGCCAAGGGAGGAGGCGGGTTCATCCCTAAGTAATGAAAAAACAAACTATTACACAACTGTGCAGAATTACCAAACACTGCTCTCCTCTTCAAAACACCACTGGAAATAATCATCTTGTATAGCAAAACACCACCACTACCACCACCACATGGTCTCACTTACTTATTTCTAATTGGCGTCGTATCTGATCCTTGGTGCGTTCCCGAAATACAGTCTGGGTTGTATTATATGTTGTCATAACCTCCACAAACTTCCAAGTCAACACAGAGTGCTGAGGGTAGACATAAATACATTTTTGCAAAATTATCTTTAAAATTGTCTTCTACATGGGGTTGGAGGGGGAAAATCTCCAGCCAGTGGGCCTAAACTGGCCCATTAAGGCCACCTTTCCAAATCCCATTCCCTATAGTTTCATCTGATACTTCTGGGTACTCAATGAGATTATTTTGCTCTTCCTCCCATATCCCTACATGAGAAAGAGGGAGGAGAAGCCAGGGAGTGTTCTCATGTTCCCTGTCAGCATCTCACCATAATAAAATAATAATAATAATAACAACAACAACAACAACAACAACAACAACAACAACTCAGGACAGCTTACATGGAAACAACCCAACCACAACATAAGTTAACATATAATCCATGAATTAAAAACAAAATATAATAACATAATTATAAAACAACATAACAATTACTTAAAACCTATAACCATCTCATTATTCAGATGAGATCCAGAAAAATGAAAGTGCCCATCTGTTGTTTATTCTCTTGCTTGTGCTCTCAAAGGTCTGAAATGCTTCCCTCCACACTTCACAACATGGCCATATACATGTTTGCTGGCTATACGATACCTGTGATTTTCGTATTCTGACATCAGCTGATGTACGATTAGCATTTCCATCCCGAGCAAAACTTTGTTCTATGGCTGTAAAATAGACATAAAGCATTGAATAACGTTGATATGGAACACGGTTAGCATTTCTCTCTGCCTATAATAAAATATTTGTATTTTTAAAAAAGAATACCTGTTACAGAAAGATTCACACGGCCAGAAATAAGTCCTATTAACCAACAGTGAATTAATCCTTGAAATGGAATTAACTTTTTCCTCATTATTGTTGCTATGAATCTGGAAGATACAACTCTACAATGTATGGCTTCTCCTGCTTTTTAAACAGTTTTTCTTATCAATAATTTATTTCAATTGTATGAGGGAGCGAATATGGCAGAGAGCGTCCCCTGAACGAGTTGTTACACAATTTTCACCCAAAAGTATTTTCTCCTTCAGTTATGTCATTCTTACCTTTCAATTTAGCATGAACAGTATTTGCTGCTTTCCTGATTTCTTTGTTCAGTTCTTCAAGTTCTTCCTTTAATTCTTAAAAGTAAAAAAAATGAAGAATAATATACAGCTATTTATGACAAATGAGGATCACGTAACTATAGAGGGACCAAAAAATAATAATAATAACAAAGCAAATCAGGGAGTGGCTGAAAATTCACTTCTGGTTTTGAACAAAATATATAATTACGAGTGTGGGTCAAAAGGTTTTGCCTCCTGTGTAATAAAAACGTTATGATTAACATATAACAGCAGAAGTTGCTACAGATCATAGCCTGAACTGTCCTATACACATAAACTACCATTCAATATAGTCACCATCAATTTGTACATTTATACAATAGAAGCAGGCAAATTAGGGAAGCAAATGCATGCTAAGAGTCACCAAGATGAAGGGCTTACTGTCTTTAGGATGTGTGGCAGAGAGAATAATGCTGTGTTTCTTCTTCACTTCTTCCACAACATCTGTTATTTTGGTCATGTACTTTCGGATTTCCTCAACCTTTAGCGTTTGTCGACAAGACAGAAAAAAATAAATCAATACAGGACTGAAAGGTGATAGGAAGAGATCTGAATTCAACAATCCATTGCATTATGAACTCCTACATTTATAGATCCGTAGGTAATACCTGGATCATTCATGGCCTTCAGTTAGAAAGGGGTGATAACTGATCAAAGGGACTAATACCATTCTATGCAGCTTTGTCTAAGCTAAAATTGAACACTAACTTGGAAGCATGGGCTATATGAAGATGAGCAGCTTGGTCAAGCTCAATCTGACCATTAGTTAAGTATGTGTATGTGTGTTCAGTCAATGACCAGCATTAAAATAAATAGTAAAAGGTAATATTAGGCATTAAAATACAGTTTTTATAAGCAGGGTTAAGACACAATGTGGTATATGAGAGTTAAAAACAGTATTAGACATGTGTATATTTTAATAACAGTGATAAAAGCTGAGATAAAAGAATAGAACCCTTTATGTCTGTGACAACATCCTGCACTGGTGCAAGCTATTGTCATTGCACAGAAACAAGCAACTTTGGCTGTAGTTTTAGGAGACCAATCAGGCAAAAGATAACACTATGCAATGCAATTTTTGTTCTTGGGTTATAAATGTCATTTCCTAATTGGTTCTGTCATTTTTTTTCTGTTCTGTCATAAAAACATGGGAAAAGTTTATGAAACGGCAAAAACCTTGTTTTTACGGGTCATCCTGCAACACATTTTGTTATTGTTTTCCAATGGATATCTCATCGAGTCTCAACAAATTCCACATTTATTTATTTATTTATTTATTTATTTTATTATAGTTTGTGGCAGGCACAAAAACAACCAAGTTTCTGGAGTAGAACAACTGCTTTCAAAGCAAGTACTGCACAATTAAACAGGAAATAATATTTTCAAACCAAGAACAAATTTTGTTACATAGTGTAATCAATATAAAACTTTTCAGGTCTCCCTGATATAGTTGGTAAAATTGGGTTGATAACGTGTTGCTGAAGGTCAGAAAAAGCAGTACAATAAAATATGTTCCACAGATTCAACTGCCTCGGCCTCACAGGGACATAGGTAGGTGTTCATGGTATGGTACATTTGCTATATCTTCCCTCCAGGATTGCAGAAGGAAGCACATTAAATTTAGCCAAAGCAAACGCTTTCCTGTATTTTAGGATGTTTAGATTACTTAGGTGCTCTGTTGGAAGAAGAGCCCTCCCACAATCTCTAAAAACCGGGAAAATGGAAGCTGTGTTGATGTAGTTTCACAACTCAATTTCCCAGATATGTGGCCAAATATTTTCTTTGGCTTTTGTGTAGCCCATAGTTCTGTTGGCATTTGGTGAGAATCTAAGCTTTAGGACTTTCTGATTTACTGACTTTTTGCTGGTATGTCCACACACCACAATCTCAGTCGAACTATATGGATTTGTCTGAAAATTGTGATACAAAGAAGTTGACTAAAAGTTTGCATCAATTCCTAAAAATAATCTCTGGGGTTTAAGAGGCTGACTCTTGCATCCATTTTACCTCTTGGAAGAAATCTTCCATATAATGATCATTTTCAACAACAACAGTCGCTTCTTCATTTTGGGTACCCTATAAAAAATCAGAAATATTTTGTCACGTGAGTGTACCCATTATAAGAAGCAGATTCAATTCAGTCTTGAGATAACAATGCCATTTTATATATGATTGTATGCTTAAGCAAATGAACAGGTCCATAGTTCGTCATTACTATTAACAAAGCTCACAACTTCTGAGGATGCCTGCCATAGATGTGGGTGAAACGTCAGGAGAAAATGCTTCTGGAACATGGCCATACAGCCCGGAAAACTCACAGCAACCCAATGATTCCAGCCATGAAAGCCTTTGACAACACAATGTAAAAGTCATTTTTTCCTAAATATTTTGGAATAATAGTGTTTCAACTCTCCACTTCTACAAGGATGGAGCCAGGTTGATCTCCTTTGGGAGGAAGTTAATGTCCACAGACTAGTAAATTCTGGAAAATTATCTTAAAATAACCCATCACTCAGAAATATGCATTCTACTTTCCATGTGACTTGATAACACAACGTTCTCCATCCTTCTATATGTAGTTTGTAGACATTAAATGGGAATATTTGTGCTGTAGTGAGCTAGTTTAACAAACCAACAGCAGCCAACTTTATATAACCATGGGCCAAATATCATCTACTACAAACAAGGCAGAAAACCAAATTTCCAACAGATTAAAACTCAGGAGATCAATTACATAGAGGATGGCACAGAAATGGATTAAAGAAATAAGAGACTGAAAGACACGTTCAATTTGCATTCAGCAAATAAGAAACTTGGATTCGAGTGAAGTATTCTTTACACTTATGAAAAACTAATTACTTATAGTATCAAACCAGGCAGTGTATGTAGGACATGTGTGTGTATGCACACAAGCAAAACAGATTTTATTTATTTTAACCATTTAGATTCCAAGTTGCATTCAAAGAGCTTATGTGACACCTTATGCCTCATTCCTTCCATCATCACTGCCTGTCATTTATTTATTCCACTGGTTCCCAACCTTTTGGCCCTCCAGGTGTTTTGGACTTCAACTCCCACAATTCCTGGAGGACCAAAGTTTGCCCATGCCTGGACTAGGTTATACGGCAGTGTAGACTCATATCATTCACATCAAAACAGATAATATGGATTATATGGCAGTGTAGAAGGGGCCTGGTTTTTGCTCAAGGTGATTCTTGCCATCCTTTGTTTAATGTGTTGTCGAAGGCATTCATGGCTGGAATCACTGGGTTGTTGTGCATTTTCTGAGTTGTCTGGCCACGTTCGAGAAGCATTCTCTCCTGACGTTTCACCTACATGTATGGCAGGCATCCTCAGAGGTTATGAGATCTCCAATATACCTCACAACCTCTGAGGATGCCTGCCATAGATTTGGGTGAATCTTCAGGAGAGAATGCTTCTCGAACGTGGCCAGACAGCCCAGAAAACTCACAACCTATCCTTTGTTGTGCATTTTCTGGGCTGTCTGGTCATGTCGCAGAAGCATTCTCTCCTGACGTTTCGCCCACATCTATGGCAGGCATCCCCAGATGTCGTGAGGTATTTCAGAAACCTCACAACCCCTGCCATAGATTTCTTGTGCGTCGTTGTGCATTTTCCTGCTGTCTGGCCACATTCCAGAAGCATTCTCTCCTGACGTTTCGTCCACATCTATGGCAGGGCTTGTGAGGTTTCCGATATACAACCTCACAACCTCTGAGGATGCCTGCCATAGATGTGGGCGAAACGTCAGGAGGGAATGCTTCTGGGACCTGGCCAGACAGCAGGAAAATGCACAACATTTCAGTGATTCCGGCCATGAAAGCCTTCGACAACCTACACTTTGTTTTTGTTTTGTACTACAAAGGGCCTTTTATCCCAGGATCTGATCCCAGGTTATCTGGCAGTGGGGACTCATATATACTCTGGGATCAAGGGCAGTGTGGAAGGGCCCATAGAAGAGATGTCCAGTGTGCATAAGATAGGAATCGTGGAGGGCTGAGTGGAATATTTAGAGGCGTCCTATCTCAAGAACATGTGTTGCATTTGGTGAGGGGAGCTGCAGTTGACAAAGACATCCGGGCTTTTTGCAGGACTGGCTGCAGCTTCCTGCCCCCTCCCCCTCCTCAGGCCCCTGCTCCTTCCCGCCTCCCGTCGCCCCTCACCGCTGCCAGCTCCGCCAGGCGGTCCCTCATCCCCTCAACCGAGAGGAAGAAGCCGAGGCCCCGTCTCCTCGCCTCTCCTCTCCTCACAGCGCCGCCCCCAGCTCTCCCTCCAGCTCCTCACGGGAAAAAAGGATGCCAGGGCGAGCCGGGCCGACTGCGCATGCGCCTTGCCTCTCGCTCCCGTTAGGATCCAAACCTCTGGGACCAAGGAGGACCAGTCGGGGGGCGGGGGCGCTTTGGGAGAAAGGGGCGTGGCCTGTGAGCAAGCCCCGCCCCCTGCCTCCAACGAAGCAACCACACAAGCGCCTCTTTGGGTTACCATTCTTTTGGGCTCCCTTGTCAGTGGCCTCAGTTGGAGAGGATTCTGGGACTCAACACCACTTGCTGTATTAATAGCATGTATTAATATCTATCTATCCTTTAGATCAGGGGTCCCCAAACTAAGGCCCGGGGGCCGGATGCGGCCCTCCAAGGTCATTTACCTGGCCCCCACCCTCAGTTTTATAATATAATATTTTAATATCATTTTAATAATATAATATATTGTATATACATATAATATTGATAATAATATTATAATGTTATACAATACTAATAATAATACCATATTATAATATTAATTATATGATATATATTACATATAATATTACAGTATAGTGGTATATTGCTCTTTGGATTTTGTGTTGTACTGTATATGATTCTTTATTGTATTGTTGTAATTGTATTATGATATGTTGTTTTTATATTGTGTTATATTGTATTTTTCCCGGGCATGGCCCCATGTAAGCCGCCCCGAGTCCCCATTGGGGAGATGGTGGCGGGGTATAAATAAAGTTTTATTATTATTATTATTTTATTATAGTTCAATATAGTAATATATAACGCTAATTGTGCTATGCTAATAATATAATATATTGTATGTACATACAGCTGCTCTGAGTCCCCTCCGGGGTGAGAAGGGCAAAATATAAATGTAATAAATAAATGTAGTAAATGAATAAATAAATAATTTTAGACTTAGGCTTGCTCAAAGTCTGAAATGACTTGAAAGGCACACAACAACAACAACAATCCTAATTAACTTGACTATCTCATTGGCCAGAAGCACACTTCCCATTGAAATCCTGATAGGTTTATGTTGGTTTCAATTGTTTTCATTTTTAAATATTGTATTGTTCTTGTGGACCGAACGGTACCAGGTTCAAATCCTGGGAGCGGAATGAGCGCCCGCTGTTACCCCAGTTCCTGCCAACCTAGCAGTTTGAAAACATGCAAATGTGAGTAGATCAATAGGTACTGCTCCGGCGAGAAGGTAATGGCGCTCCATGCACTCATGCTGGCCACATGACCTGGAGATGTCTATGGACAACGCCGGCTCTTCAGCTTAGAAATGGAGATGAGCACCAACCCGCAGAGTCGATCACGACTGGACTTAACGTCAGGGGAAACCTTTACCTTTACCTTTTTTATTGTTCTTTCACTGTTGTGAAAGAACAACAGTGTTCTTTCACATTTGTCTTATTTGTGTTGCACCACAAATAAGACGTGCAGTGTGCACAGGAATTTTTTTTTTCCCCAAATGATAATTCGGCCCCTCAACAGTCTCAAGAATTGTGGACCGGCCCTCTGCTTTAAAAGTTTGAGGACCCCTGCTTTAGATGGATAGAAAGATAGATAGAAAGCCCACATTGGTGTAGGTTTCAAGGCGCTTTTGTGGCACGTTGTGAAGAAACGCAGGTAGGAAGAGAATCCATGTGACTGCAGTGGGGTCCTGAGGCGAAACTTTCAGTCAGTTAAATGCAGGCCCCTTCTACACTGCCAGGTAATCCAAAATAATCCACACAGCTCTATATTCCAGGCAGAAATCCCACATGATCTGCTTTGAATTGAAACATATATTTATTATTTATTTATTTACATTTATATCCCACAATTCTCACCCCGAAGGGGACTCAGGGCGGTTTACATGTATATATGCATACAATATATTATATTATATGACTATATTGCAATATTATTAGTAATATAGCATGAAATATAAATATACAATTATAATAGTGAATTATAATTATTACATTGTATTGCATCATATTATTATTAATATTACATGTATATACAATATATTATAATATTAGTATAGTATAATATTATTATATATTACAGCATTTAATTGATACAGGAGACATGGTGGAAAGATGTCTTCCTGGCCCCGCCGCCTTCATTCTGCTCCAGAATGGCAGTTTGAATATATAGCAGTGTAGACTCAGATAACCCAGTTCAAAGCAGATCTTGTGGGATTTTCTGCCTTGATATTCTGGGATATAGGGCTGCCTGGAAGGGCCCTTAGTCTACACTGCCATATAATCCAGTTCAAAGCAGATAATGTGGATTTTTTTCAACTATGTAGAAGGGCCCCCAGATTATCTGCTTGGAACTGGATTCTCTGGCAGTGTGGACTCAGGGCCCTTCCACACAGCCATATAACCCAGAATATCAAGGCAGATTATCTACAATATCGGCTTTGAACTGAGTTATTTTAGGGCCCTTCCATACAGCCCTATATCTCAGAATATCAAGGCAGAAAATTCCACAATATCTGCTTTGAACTGGGTTATCTGAGTTCACACTCAGATAATGTGGGATTTTCTGCCTTGATATTCTGGAATATAGGGCTGTGTGGAAGGGTCCTACTGAGTCTACACTGCCAGATAATTCAGTTCAATGTGGATTTTTTATAAATGTGTGGAAGGGACCTCATCTGATAATGTAGATTATTTGCTTTGATGATCTGGATTATATGGCAGTGTAGAAGGGTCCCCAGATTAATACAGGTTGAGTATCTCTTATCCCAAATGTTTGGGGCCTGAAGTATTGCGGATGCCAGAATATGTCCCTTGTGGAGGTGGTATCCAAGTGTAAACACCACATTGATGTATGCTTCCATTTATACACATATCTGAAACGAATTGTATACACAATCACTTATCCAACACTCGCTTGTCCAACGTTCTGGATTATCCAACGCATTTTTGTAGTCAATGTTTTCAATGCACTGTGATATTTTGGTGCTAAATTCGCAAATAAAGTAATTACTACATAGCACATTGAACTACAGTAGAGTCCCACTTATGCAACACTCGCTTATCCAACGTTCTGGATTATCCAACGCATTTTTGTAGTCAATGTTTTCAATGCATTGTGATATTTTGGTGCTAAATTCTTAAATACAGTAGTTACTACATAGTATTACTGCCTATTGAACTACTTTTTCTGTCAAGTTTGTTGTCTAACATGATGTTTTGGTGCTTAATTTGTAAAATCATAACCTAATTTAATGTTTAATAGGCTTTTCCTTAATCTCTTCTTATTATTACCTCAGAAATGGCAAAGCCTTGTGAAACGGACGGAAGAAATAAAGGCAAAATTTTTGAAAATTTCCACAGCTTTTTCTGAAGGGACCAGGTGAATATTGTTCTTTTTTATTTATTATAATCTGATTTATTTCTTATCCAGATCATTTCTTTTCACTTCTATTTTATGTATTAATATTTTATTATATTTTATTATATCAAACCAAAAATAATAATAATTACAAGGTCTTTTCCAGAGAAGAAGAAAAAGGCTAAAATTTTGGGTTGTTGTGAGTTTTCCGGGCTGTATGGCTATGCCCCAGAAGCATTCTCTCCTGATGTTTCACCCACATCTATGGCAGGAAACCATAGATTGCTGGAAACTATAAGGGAGTGGTGAGGCTTATATATATATATATATATATATATATATATATATATTCCACTTGCCTCGTTTCCAACAGACCTCACAACCTCTGAGGATGCCTGCCAGAGATGTGGGTGAAACGTCAGGAGAGAATGCTTCTGGAAACCCATTATTATTTCTTACATTGTACTATATTAATATATAATATATATTATATCAAACAAAAAAAACTACAAGGTCTTTTCCAGAGAAGAAAAAAAAGGCTTAATTTTTGGGCTGTTCCAGAAGCATTCTCTCCTGACGTTTCGCGCACATCTATGGCTGGAAACTAAGGGAGTGGTGAGGCTTTTATATATCTGCGAAATTTCCAGGGTGGGAGAAAGAACCCTTGTCTGTTGCAGGCAAATGTGAATGCTGTTATTGGCCACCTTGATTAGCATTGAATGGCCTGCAGTTTCAAGGCCTGGCTGCTTCCTGCCTGGGGGAATCCTGTGTTTGGAGGTGTTAGCTGGCCCTGCTTTTTGAGGTGGCAGCCCAGAAACTCACAACCCATGAAAGCCTTTGACAACACATGGCAACATTTTTGAAAATTCAGACAGCTTTCTAGAGGAAAGGAGTAGAATAATAATTGCATTTTTTTACCAATCTGATTTATTTCCAGCCTTAAGACCCATAACATGCTATGCTGAAATTTATATATATATATATATATATATATATATATATATATATATATATATATATATGTGTGTGTGTGTGTGTGTGTGTGTGTGTGTGTGTGTGTGTGTATGTATGTATGTATGTATTATTTTGTATATAATGGACAATGTAATTTATAATAATATAATTTAATGTATATACATATAATATTGATAGTAATATTGTAATGTAATAAAATATAATAATAACACAATATAATGATATTGATTATATATTATATATAATTTTATATGTACATACAAAGTATTAGCATTCACAATAATAGCATTATATATAACTATATTGTACTATACCATCATACTGTAATGTTATTAGAAATATTACAGGTAATACATAACATAATTAATATATTGTATGTATATTCAATATATTATATTGAATATAATATAATATAATAATAATATAATATTATATTATTAATAATATAATATTATATTATAATAATAATATAATATCGTATGTATATTCAATATATTATATTAATAATATAATATTCTAAACAACTTAAACAACTTCTAAACAGGCTCAAAGGGGCAAAACGAACCCTGGACCACCCTAAAGGGGCCTTAAACAACTTCTAAACAGGCCCAAAGGGGCAAAACCAACCCTGGACCACCCTAAAGGGGCCTTAAACAACTTCTAAACAGGCTCAAAGGGGCAAAAACAAACCCTGGACCACCCTAAAGGGGCCTTAAACAACTTCTAAACAGGCCCAAAGGGGCAAAACGAACCCTGGACCACCCTAAAGGGGCCTTAAACAACTTCTAAACAGGCCCAAAGGGGCAAAACGAACCCTGGACCACCCTAAAGGGGCCTTAAACAACTTCTAAACAGGCCCAAAGGGGCAAAACGAACCCTGGACCACCCTAAAGGGGCCCCAAACAACTTCTAAACAGGCTCAAAGGGGCAAAACGAACCCTGGACCACCCTAAAGGGGCCCCAAACAACTTCTAAACAGGCCCAAAGGGGCAAAACGA
Source organism: Anolis carolinensis (assembly GCF_035594765.1). Taxonomy (NCBI): domain Eukaryota; kingdom Metazoa; phylum Chordata; class Lepidosauria; order Squamata; family Anolidae; genus Anolis; species Anolis carolinensis. The sequence goes on from NC_085847.1 coordinate 11,080,872, forward strand.
ACCCTGGACCACCCTAAAGGGGCCTTAAACAACTTCTAAACAGGCTTAAAGGGGCAAAACGAACCCTGGACCACCCTAATGGGGCCTTAAACAACTTCTAAACAGGCCCAAAGGGGCAAAACGACCCTGGACCACCCTCATGGGGCCTTAAACAACTTCTAAACAGGCCCAAAGGGGCAAAACGAACCCTGGACCACCCTAAAGGGGCCTTAAACAACTTCTAAACAGGCACAAAGGGGCAAAACCAACCCTGGACCACCCTAATGGGGCCTTAAACAACTTCTAAACAGGCTCAAAGGGGCAAAACGAACCCTGGACCACCCTAAAGGGGCCTTAAACAACTTCTAAACAGGCTCAAAGGGGCAAAATGAACCCTGGACCACCCTAAAGGGGCCTTAAACAACTTCTAAACAGGCCCAAAGGGGCAAAACCAACCCTGGACCGCCCTAAAGGGGCCTTAAACAACTTCTAAACAGGCTCAAAGGGGCAAAATGAACCCTGGACCACCCTAAAGGGGCCTTAAACAACTTCTAAACAGGCCCAAAGGGGCAAAATGAACCCTGGACCACCCTAAAGGGGCCTTAAACAACTTCTAAACAGGCTCAAAGGGGCAAAATGAACCCTGGACCACCTAAAGGGGCCTTAAACAACTTCTAAACAGGCCCAAAGGGGCAAAACGAACCCTGGACCGCCCTAAAGGGGCCTTAAACAACTTCTAAACAGGCTCAAAGGGGCAAAACGAACCCTGGACCGCCCTAAAGGGGCCCCAAACAACTTCTAAACAGGCCCAAAGGGGCAAAACGAACCCTGGACCACCCTAATGGGGCCCCAAACAACTTCTAAACAGGCCCAAAGGGGCAAAACGAACCCTGGACCACCCTAAAGGGGTCCCAAACAACTTCTAAACAGGCTCAAAGGGGAAAAAAGAACCCTGGACCACCCTAAAGGGGCCCCAAACAACTTCTAAACAGGCTCAAAGAGGCAAAACGAACCCTGGACCACCCTAAAGGGGCCCCAAACAACTTCTAAACAGGCTCAAAGGGGAAAAAACGAACCCTGGACCACCCTAAAGGGGCCTTAAACAACTTCTAAACAGGCCCAAAGGGGCAAAACGAACCCTGGACCACCCTAAAGGGGCCTTAAACAACTTCTAAACAGGCTCAAAGGGGCAAAACAAACCCTGGACCACCCTAAAGGGCCTTAAACAACTTCTAAACAGGCCCAAAGGGGCAAAACGAACCCTGGACCGCCCTAAAGGGGCCTTAAACAACTTCTAAACAGGCTCAAAGGGGCAAAACGAACCCTGGACCACCCTAAAGGGGCCTTAAACAACCTCTAAACAGGCTCAAAGGGGCAAAACCAACCCTGGACCACCCTAAAGGGGCCTTAAACAACTTCTAAACAGGCCCAAAGGGGGAAAACGAACCCTGGACCACCCTAAAGGGGCCCCAAACAACTTCTAAACAGGCCCAAAGGGGCAAAAAACGAACCCTGGACCACCCTAAAGGGGCCTTAAACAACTTCTAAACAGGCTTAAAGGGGCAAAACGAACCCTGGACCACCCTAATGGGGCCTTAAACAACTTCTAAACAGGCCCAAAGGGGCAAAACGAACCCTGGACCACCCTCATGGGGCCTTAAACAACTTCTAAACAGGCCCAAAGGGGCAAAACGAACCCTGGACCACCCTAAAGGGGCCTTAAACAACTTCTAAACAGGCACAAAGGGCAAAACCAACCCTGGACCACCCTAAAGGGGCCTTAAACAACTTCTAAACAGGCTCAAAGGGGCAAAACGAACCCTGGACCACCCTAAAGGGGCCTTAAACAACTTCTAAACAGGCTCAAAGGGGCAAAATGAACCCTGGACCACCCTAAAGGGGCCTTAAACAACTTCTAAACAGGCCCAAAGGGGCAAAACCAACCCTGGACCACCCTAAAGGGGCCTTAAACAACTTCTAAACAGGCCCAAAGGGCAAAACGAACCCTGGACCGCCCTAAAGGGGCCTTAAACAACTTCTAAACAGGCTCAAAGGGGCAAAACGAACCCTGGACCACCCTAAAGGGGCCCCAAACAACTTCTAAACAGGCCCAAAGGGGCAAAACGAACCCTGGACCACCCTAATGGGGCCCCAAACAACTTCTAAACAGGCCCAAAGGGGCAAAACGAACCCTGGACCACCCTAAAGGGGTCCCAAACAACTTCTAAACAGGCTCAAAGGGGAAAAAAGAACCCTGGACCACCCTAAAGGGGCCCCAAACAACTTCTAAACAGGCTCAAAGAGGCAAAACGAACCCTGGACCACCCTAAAGGGGCCCCAAACAACTTCTAAACCAGGCTCAAAGGGGAAAAAACGAACCCTGGACCACCCTAAAGGGGCCTTAAACAACTTCTAAACAGGCCCAAAGGGGCAAAACGAACCCTGGACCACCCTAAAGGGGCCTTTAAACAACTTCTAAACAGGCTCAAAGGGGCAAAACAAACCCTGGACCACCCTAAAGGGGCCTTAAACAACTTCTAAACAGGCCCAAAGGGGCAAAACGAACCCTGGACCGCCCTAAAGGGGCCTTAAACAACTTCTAAACAGGCTCAAAGGGGCAAAACGAACCCTGGACCACCCTAAAGGGGCCTTAAACAACCTCTAAACAGGCTCAAAGGGGCAAAACCAACCCTGGACCACCCCTAAAGGGGCCTTAAACAACTTCTAAACAGGCCCAAAGGGGGGAAAACGAACCCTGGACCACCCTAAAGGGGCCTTAAACAACTTCTAAACAGGCCCAAAGGGGCAAAACGAACCCTGGGACCACCCTAAAGGGGCCCAAACAACTTCTAAACAGGCTCAAAGGGGCAAAACGAACCCTGGACCACCCTAAAGGGGCCTTAAACAACTTCTAAACAGGCCTAAAGGGCAAAAACGAACCCTGGACCACCCTAATGGGGCCTTAAACAACTTCTAAACAGGCCCAAAGGGGCAAAACGAACCCTGGACCACCCTAAAGGGCCTTAAACAACTTCTAAACAGGCTCAAAGGGGCAAAACGAACCCTGGACCACCCTAAAGGGGCCCCAAACAACTTCTAAAGAGGCTCAAAGGGGAAAAAACGAACCCTGGACCACCCTAAAGGGGCCCCAAACAACTTCTAAACAGGCCCAAAGGGGCAAAACGAACCCTGGACCACCCTAAAGGGGCCCCAAACAACTTCTAAACAGGCTCAAAGGGGCAAAACGAACCCTGGACCACCCTAATGGGGCCCCAAACAACTTCTAAACAGCTCAAACGGGAAAAACGAACCCTGGACCACCCTAATGAGGCCTTAAACAACTTCTAAACAGGCTCAAAGGGGCAAAACGAACCCTGGACCACCCTAAAGGGGCCCTTAAACAACTTCTAAACAGGCTCAAAGGGGCAAAACGAACCCTGGACCACCCTAAAGGGGCCTTAAACAACTTCTAAACAGGCTCAAAGGGGCAAAACGAACCCTGGACCACCCTAAAGGGGCCCCAAACAACTTCTTAAAAGGCTCAAAGGGGCAAAACGAACCCTGGACCACCCTAAAGGGGCCTTAAAAAACTTCTAAACAGGCCCAAAGGGGCAAAACGAACCCTGGACCACCCTAAAGGGGCCCCAAACAACTTCTAAACAGGCTCAAAGGGGCAAAACGAACCCTGGACCACCCTAAAGGGGCTTAAACAACTTCTAAACAGGCTCAAAGGGGCAAAACGAACCCTGGACCACCCTAAAGGGGCCTTAAACAACTTCAAAACAGGCCCAAAGGGGCAAAACGAACCCTTGAGCACCATAAAGGGGCCTTAAACAACTTCTAAACAGGCTCAAAGGGGCAAAACGAACCCTGGAGCACCCTAAAGGGGCCTTAAACAACTTCTAAACAGGCTCAAAGGGGCAAAACGAACCCTGGAGCACC